>NC_039261.1:19370224-19372724 GCF_003368295.1 Carassius auratus | reverse complement strand
GGAGACAGAGATCAGGAGTGAGTGTGAACATGATCTCACTGTAGATCTAGATCTACTCATGATTGCTGCCTGTGTTGTGACTGTGTAGGCGGAGCTATCAACATAGGGGTGTGGTCTTCTGAGTAGGGGCGTGATTATTTTGGTGATTTCAAATGTCAGTGCATTTTCCAGAAATCACTTACTGCACCTTTAATACAATTCAACTATAACCATAGGTACACATTAAACTGTATACATTTCCAATACATGAGTTTTTTTTGCCTGTATCATGTGTATGTTATCTGTCTCTTTGGTAGGCTCGTGTGGAACCCACGCCCCTCACATGAGACCCGTGTACCCGTCCAAAACCTTCCCCAACCTCTACACGCTGGCCACGGTAACAAACACACTTCACAGCGCAGCAGATTCAGTCAGTGCACTCAGACATGACCGAGAGATCACTGATCATGTGAAGCAGAACATGTCTCATTCCCAGCAGGCTTTGTTCGGGACTGTATGAGGAGAGTAAATGTTGAAATCAAGTCTTTTAATGCTCAAGATGAATATGTAGGAGATCTGTTAGTGTTTCATGTTTTCTAACGTCGACGTTTAAGATCGTTTGATTTGAACAAAGCTAGAATATTGAAGCATGACATCATGTTTAGCATATAATGACCCTCAGTAGGTGTGCTCAGCTGCTTGTGATTGTCTGGTGTTCCTCCGCAGGGTCTGTACCCCGAGTCTCACGGGATCGTGTGTAACTCCATGTATGATCCCGTGTTCAAAGCTCATTTCAGACTGAGAGGACGAGAGAAGCTCAATCACCGCTGGTGGGGCGGGCAACCCGTGAGTCTTGACTCCGCCCACACATGCCTCTCAGCCAATCACAGACGAGACACTTTACATAAGCGTTATAATGTTGTCTGCATGTTTGAGGAATAAATGTGATTCGGTGCTTGAGGTGCAAAGGATGTATCTTATTCTGTGTGGGTTTCACATGTGAACACTAATACATCATCCGGCTCAGTTTGGATGGAAAGTGGAGTTGTAAAGTTTAAAGTGGGTTCATGTTTAATAATTTGGAGCATGTTTGTCTGTTTGTCGTCTCAGATTTGGATCACAGCAGAGAAACAGGGTGTGAAGGCTGGGACGTTCTTCTGGCCCTGGTGAGCAGAGAGCTCAGTCCAAATGTGCTGAATATCAGGATCATTCATCCTTCTGCTTTATGATACTGGTTTATAATCATAAATGTTTCAGTTCTACTGGTTAATCCGCTGTTTCTTTAGCAGAGTGTCATTTTAAATGAGGTTTTCTTCTAAAATCAGCGTTCAGTGTTTGGAGCAAAGCTCAGTGTGTCACTGCCAGAGACAAACAACACATGATGCAAACAAAGACCTTTCACACACACACACACACTCTCACAGAGACACACGCACGGGTCATTCTCAGTCTGTCCCGAGCTTCATGTTCTTCTCTGAAGAGCTTCACTTGTTTGCGCTCTGAAGATGTGTTCAGCCGCTCATGATGAAGAGCTCTGACGTGTCTGTGATATTGTGTGCAAAGGGCTGAATGAACTCGTCTGTCTCTCTCTTGTCTGTCTCTCTTTCTCCTTCTCTCTTTCTCTCTCTCTCTGTCTTTCTCTCTGTCTCTCTCTCCCTCTCTCTCTCTCTCTCTCTCTCTCTCTGTCTCTCTCTCTGTCTGTCTCTCTCTCTCTTGTCTGTCTCTCTCTCTCTCTGTCTCTCTCTCTCTCTCTTGTCTGTCTCTCTTTCTTCTCTCTCTCTCTCTCTCTCTCTGTCTGTAGGGTGATTCCTCTGGAGCGGAGGATCCTCACTATCCTGCAGTGGCTGCACCTGTCTGATGAAGAGAGGTGCGGTGTTTGAATACTAAAGGGGAAACAAAACAATCTGATGAAGGACAGTTAAAGGGATACTCCACCCCATAATGAAAATGTTTGTCATTAATCACTTATCCCCATGACAACTGGGAGGTTTGAGACTGTCCCATAGCCTGCCAAGTAAATAACAGTGTCATGGTCCAGAAAAGTATGAAAATCATTGTAATAATAGTCCATCTGCCATGCGCCCAGCAATGCTATATATCATATAGCATTGCTGGGCGCACTGGGCCGTCACGAGGTGTTCTTTCACTAGGGGCATGACTCAGACGATTCTTTCCCTCATTTCCCACACGTGCTCGACCAGGCTGCGCAGTGGGGCTGGCTAGTTCGAGAAGGCCTCTAGGCTTCCTTCCAAATAGCAGTTAAAAGGGGGTGAAGCCAGTGGAAGCCTGGGGTACCTCTTGGACTCCAAAGAGCATGTAAAGGATCAGGTGTTCCCAGTAGCATACGTCTTCCACCACCACTCGTCTCAGCATCCGCTTTAGGGTTTAATTAAACCACTCCATGAGCACATCCGTTTACGGGTGATAGACCGACATCCTTAGTCACTCAATCTTGAGGAGGTGGCAGAGGTCCGCCATGACCTGAGACATGAAGGGGGTGTCCTGGTCCATCAGTATCTCC
>NC_039261.1:19245224-19365224 GCF_003368295.1 Carassius auratus | reverse complement strand
AATTAAATATATTAAATAAGACAAATATAATGTATGTATTTAATCCCAGTTTAACTTATGTCCTTGCTACTGACCTTATGTGATCCAATGCAATCATACTAATAAGCAAAAATAACAAATGATTAATTTTTCTTAATTTTTTATTGCTGAATAGTGTTGAACTTTCTTCTCCTGAGTGATGTTCTTCATGTGATTTGTTTTATATTTCTACTGCACGGACATGAATTTACATTTCCTTCAGCCTGAGATGCATTCATTTCATATGAAAAGGGCTTTTACATTTGTAAAAGAAGAACTTTAAATATTAAAAACAAACAAGCAAGCCCTGCCCAGATTAAAAAAAGTAATGCAAAAGTTACTTTCCAATAAAAGTAACAAAAGTCATGTAACTAGTTACTTTTTTAGGGAATAGCATAATATTGTAATTTATTACTTTTAAAAGTAACTTTCCCCAACACTGCTGGAGTTATTATAGTTAACCAAAACTAAAACAAAATGTTTTACTTAAGAAATTAAGTTAACTGAAATAAAATAAAATAAAACACAAATAAAAAAGATTACCATTTATTTCAGATTGTTGCTTTTTTTTAGTATATCTTGTACTAAATAAAATAAAACTAATAAATAATACTATATAGACATATTTAAACAAATAACAATAATAAAAAATATTTTTTATTAAAAACTATTCTCAAAACTTATAAGTACCAAATTTATATCTATGCACTATGTATCAATCTAAAATAAAAAATAAAATTAATATAAAGAATAGACACGTTTTAAACACAAAAACTTATAAAAAAAGACAGACCAGTCAGACAGAATGAGTGAGAATTTCAAATCTTCCTTTTATTTCAGAGATTAAAGAGAAAGTTACTGGCTCAGCTCCAGTCCTTCTTGACAGATAACTAGATTAATGAGTCTTTCAGTCAGGTTTTAAAGCTTTATATAGCACTGTTGAGAGTCTTTAAATGACATATTTCTCACGACAGATTCAGGGAAATCCATGGCTCTTGTCCTCTCAGATCGATCACAGTATTCTTCTGTCACGCCAGGAGTCTTCTGTAGGACTTTGTGATATTTTTGTGACATTCCTCTGGGTTTGGTGTTCTGCAAGGTTCAGTCCTGGGCCCTGTGTTGTTTTCTATGTATTTGCTCCCCATCGCTTCTCATCTTTAAAAAATATGTTGTCTCTTTTCATCTATACGCTGACGATACTAAGCTTTATCTTCCACTACAGCATAATAATAAATATTGTCTGAGGCCATTGTTAGATTGCCTAAATAAACTTAATTATGACTTGGTCCTAAATTATTGTTTTTAAGTTTGGTCTTGGCTTCCTCACTCCGTATAATACACAGTGATTCAGGAACTTGGGGGCATTCTATTTGACTCTAGTAAAGTTCTTGAGTGAATCTCTTGAGCGTGTGATGTTTTTGATTGTGTGTGTGTGTGTTTGTGCAGACGTCACACACCTGCCGTTTGGCCGTCCAGCTGTTCTCTTCCAGACGTCGTACACACAGCTGTGTCACTCAGATTACTGCAGCGGATACAGTCTCGTCCTCAACATGCCCCTGTGGAGCACTTTCACTCTCACAGCACAGGTGTGTGAACAGATCACAAGCAGATGTGTTCCTCTGAGCCACGGAGCGACACTCATCCTGTGTGTGTGTGTGTGTGTGCGTGTGTGTGTGTGTGTGTGTGTGTGTGTGCAGGTGGAGGCTCCGGCCGTGTTGTCCAGCGAGTGTGTGAGAGCAGACGCTCGTCTCGATCACACACACACATGTAACTCGTACAGCCAGGTGCCAGACATCACACACGCTTTCCTCTTCCCACCGGGTCAGTCACACACACATCTATATTAATATTACACTGAAGATGCCTGAGATCTCACCATGCTTCAGCTGATTAATCATGAAGGCTATTGTTTTTAATCAATGTTTGATGTTTTTAGGAGTAAAATAAATAGGAGTATAAATCATTGTGAATTAAATATTGAACACTCTCAGAATATAGAGAGGATTGGAATTGAAATCTACAGATGCAAATAGACAAAGAGCAATAAAATAAAGACTTCACTGTGTGTTTTGGATGTTTTCTGTCCACTAGTCTGAAAAAAGAGACATGATATGGAAGTGAAATAGCCTCAGAATTGACCGGTGCATATAAAAGCATTGTTTTGCCGTAGTGTCTTGGCTCAGGATGGTTCCAGGTAAATCTGATGTATGTGTTGATCTCTGTAGATTTCTCTGCTTCGGCTGAATCCAGATATGAAGCTTCACTCATCACAAACACCGTCCCCATGTACCCCGCCTTCAAGAGTGAGTGCTGCACTGCTGACACTTATTTATTCACAAAATATGATTCACAAACACATGCACAAAGCTGTGCTTCTAGAAAATGAGCAGGAGTGAAGACAATCAAAAATTAAAGCCTTATTTTAAATATTAAAAAAATGAAAGTGTGTGTGTGTGTGTGTAGGGGTGTGGGGTTTCCTGCAGAGGGATGTCCTCAGGAGATACAGTCTGGAGAATAATGTCATTAATGTGATGATGGGACCCATATTTGACCACGACCACGACGGACTGAGAGACACAGAGGAGAAGATCAAAGAGTGAGAAACTCTCAGCCCTGACCCTCATGTTGTTTAGTGATAGAAGTGAAGTGGTTTGCTGTGTTGTGTGTGTGTGTGTGTGTGTGATGTCCTCTTCTGCGGTGTGTTGCAGACACACACTGGGCTCCGTCTTCATCCCCACACACTTCTACAGCATCATCAGCAGCTGTGAGAAACTCAACGAGACGCTGGACGAGTGTGACGGAGATCTGAGAGTCACCTGCTTCATCCTGCCACACAGAGACGACAACAGAGAGAGCTGCAACGTGAGTGACACACACACACACACACACACACACACAGAGACGACAACAGAGAGAGCTGCAACGTGAGTGACACACACACACACACACACACACAGAGAGACGACAACAGAGAGAGCTGCAAAGTGAGTGACACACACACACACACACACACACACACACACAGAGAGACGACAACAGAGAGAGCTGCAACGTGAGTGACACACACACACACACACACACACACACACACACAGAGACGACAACAGAGAGAGCTGCAACGTGAGTGACACACACACACACACACACAGACGACAACAGAGAGACCTGCAACGTCAGTGACACACACACACACACACACACATACGTTTGTTTTTGTGAAAAGTGGGGACATCCCATAATAATAATAATAATAACCTTTATTTAACCAGGTAAAATCAGTTGAGAACAAGTTCTCATTTACAACTGCGACCTGGCCAAGATAAGGCAGAAACAGTGTGACAACACAGAGTTACACATAGAAATAAATAAAGTATCCAATCTACAAACCAATCCCTGTACAACATACAAACGTAATACAAAGAACAATATAATGATGTAGCCTACACATATACACTAAGTAAACCTTAAGAGCTTAAAGCGGAAAATAAATTATAAAAATTCTATAGTGCACCATAACAGGGCTGCTAACAAGAGCAGGAATCAGTAAATAATTGTGAAATCTGATGCTTAAAGTCTATTTTTAAAGATTTTTGCAATTCATTCCAGTCGTTGGCAGCAGAGAACTGGAAAGAAAGGCGGCCAAAAGAGGACTTGACTTTGGGAATGACCAAAGAAATATACCTACTGGCACACGTATTACGAATTGAAGTTGCTACCGTAACCAGTGAGTTGAGATATGGAGGGGATAAGCCTAATAAAGACTTATAGATGACCAGGAGCCAGTGAATTCAGCAGCGAGTATGTAGTGAGGGCCAGCCAATAAGGGAATAAAGATTGCAATGATGAGTAGTGTATGGTGCTTTGGTGACAAAACAGATAGCACTGTGATAAATTACATCCAGTTTACTTAGTAGAGTTTTAGAGGCTATTTTGTATACAACATCACCAAAATCAAGGATTGGTAAGATGGTAAGCTTTACAAGGGCATATTTGGCGGCATAAGTAAAAGAGGCTTTGTTACGATATAAGAAACTTATTCTAGATTTAATTTTCGATTGTAAATAATTAATATGAATCTGAAAATTAAGTTTACTGTCTAACCAGACACCTAAATATTTATAGGAGTCCACTTTTTCTAATTCGGACCCATCAAGAGTAGTAAGGATAATCGGATGAACAGCTGTGGGCAGATTAAAAAGCATGCATTTAGTCTTATTAGCATTTAAAAGCAGTTGAAGGTCAAGAAAGGCATGTTGTGTATGGCATTAAAACTAGTCTGAAGGTTAATTAACAGAGTCTAAAGAGGGTCCCGATGTATATAAAATGGTATCGTCTGCATATAAATGGATTAACGAATCACCAGCAGCTCTAGCAACCTCATTGATATATATAGAAAAAAGGGTTGGCCCCAGAATTGAACCCTGAGGCACCCCCATTGAGACTGCCACAGGACTGGACAACATGTCCTTTGATCTTACACACTGAACTCTGTCTAAAAAATAATCTGAGAACCAAGCAATGCATTCTCTTGAGAAACCAAGGTTATTAAGTCTGTCAATAAGAACACAATGATTGACCAGTCACCAGTCAAAAGCCTTGGCAAGATCAATAAAGACGGCTGCACAATAATGTTTACTATCGATAGAGGTTATGACATCATTAAGTACCTTTAGTGTGGCAGAAGTGCATCCATGACCAGCTCTGAAACCAGAATAAATGGTGGAACTCAAAACATTTTATAATCTGTTTATTAATTAGGCTTTCGAATATTTTGGCAGTACATGGCAGAATAGATATAGGTCTGTAACAATTTGGGTCTAAAGTGTCTCCCCCTTTGAAGAGGGGGATGACCGCGGCAGCTTTCCAATCTTTGGGAATGATACCAACTAGAGATTAAATATGGTGCTAATAGGAGTCGCAATAATTTCAGCTGATAACTTTAAAAAGAAAGGATCTATATTGTCCAGCCCAGCAGATTTATAGGGATCCAGATTTAGCAGACGTTTTTATTCTCCATAGACTTTACAGTGTCCCAGAACTTTTTAGAGTTAATACTACAAGATGAAAATTTCTGTTTAAAGAAACAGGCCTTAGCTTTTCTAACTGACTGTGTGTATTTGTTCCTGATTTCCCGAAAAAGTTGCATATCTCGGGGACTTTTTGATGCTAATGCAATGTGCCACAAGATGTTTTTTTGTTGATTTAGAGCAGTCAAGTCTGGGGTAAACCAAGGACTATACCTGTTTTTGGTTCTCAGTTTTTTAAAAGGAGCGTGCCTATTTAATATAGTTCAAAAAGTATTTTTAAAAAGAAACCAGGCATCATCTCCTGATGGAATGAGTTCGATACCATTCCACGGTACCCGAGACAGATCGAATAAAAAAGCCTGTTCACAGAAGTGTTTTAAAGAACGTTTGACAGTAATGAGGGGTGATCGTTTGACCACAAACCCATTACGAACACAGGCAATTATGCAGTGATCGCTCAGATCCTGGTTAAAAACAGAGGAGGTGTAATTGGAGGGCATATTAGTCAGAATGATATCTATGATAGTACCAGCATTTACTGATTTAGGATTGTATCTAGTGGGTTCATTGATGATTTGTGTAAGATTGAGAGCGTCTATCCTAGATTGAAGAGCAGCCGGTGCATTAAGCATGTCCAAGTTCAAATCAACTCTGAAGATAGGTGCGGGGCAATCAATTCACAAATAGCATCCAGGGCACAGCTGGGGGCTGAGGGAGGTCTGTAAGAGGTAGCAACAGTGAGCAACTTATTTCTAAAAAGATGGATTTTTAAGAGTAGAAGCTCAAACTGTTTGGGCACAGATCTGGACAGTAAAACAGAAATCTGCACATTATCTCTGTCATAGATTACAACTCCACCTCCCTTGCTAGTTCTATCCTGATGAAAAATTTTATAGTTCGGAATAGAAATTTCAGAATTTTTTATGGGTTTCCTAAGCCAAGATTCAGACACGGCTACAACAGAATAGAAACAGAATTCTGAACATGATAAAATAAATTGAAGGCATAATATGTTGGCAAGGGTATAGTGAGTTGTGGGTTCAATGACGGTAAACCTAAATGTTGGGTAATAAAGAGAGATTACATCTCTGGAAACACCAGTTAATCTTGATGAAGTCTCCACATATGTAGGGGGTATAACAAAAGGAAATTAAAGATTTGTTGAGAGGGGCTGTGGACTCTACATTGAATAAAAACAGTGATAGCTAGCCTAAACAATAACATACCAGACATGTTAGCCAGCAGGCAATTAAAAATAAAAATATATGAAAAGACAAACTAATTAAAACTTTAAAAACTCTTCACACAAAACATAAAACGAGACACAAAAACATGTCAGCACTGTTGCGCCTTCTTGGATCAGTCCATTTAGAAGGAGGTACACAGCCACAACAGCATAAGAAAGAATCCAGAGCAGTAAACAAGGAGTGAATAGGTGTAATGGTTTTTATACTGTAGAAAATGTATATTCTATGTCCCTTCACCAACCCTACACCTAACCCTAACCCTCACAGGAAACTTTGTGCATTTTTACTTTCTCAAAAAAACTCATTCTGTATGATTTATAAGTGTTTTTAAAAATGGGGACATGGGTTATGTGCTCATAAGTCTCCCTCTCCTTGTAATACCTGTGTCATACCCATGTCATTATACAGAGTTGTGTCCTGATATGATACAAAAACAAGAGCACACACACACTCTCACTCACAGACACACACACACACACACACACACAGACACACACACACACACAGAGACACACACACCCACACTCACTCACTCACACACAGACAGACACACACACACACACACACACACACAGACGACAACAGAGAGAGCTGCAACATCAGTGACACACACACACACACACGTGAGAAGTGTGTAGTGTTTGTAAGATGTTCTCCTGTGAAAATAAATATGAATAATGTGCATAAATATTATTAGTAATTTAACAGTAAATAATATGATGTGTGCAGTATATATATATAATGTAGGTCTTTGGTTTGACCAGCAGATGGAGACATTTAGAATCAAAACAAACCACACACACACACACACACACACACACACACTCTCTCTCTCTCTCTCTCTCTCTCACACACACACAGACACACACACACTCTCTCTCTCTCTCACACACACACACAGACACACTCTTTCAACACACAGCAATTTCCACAATGTCACTGTAAAGCAGATTTACATCAAAGTAAAGATTCTAGAGAATGTTTAGTAATAGTTTATCAGTGGTGACTATTTCAGGTTGATGTCCATTATGGCAAAATCTGGTAGTTGTGTGTGTTTCATCATCTCTTCTCAGGTGTTCTGGATCCAGACTGGAGCTTGTGTAAATCCTAGTTACCACGGGATGAAGATCCAGCAGAAACAGAGAAACACATAGAGACATCATTAGCATAGCTGCTGATCCAACGAACTAAAATTAGTTTAACCCAAGCTAATGAATAAAAATGCACATTTGATCAGATGCAACTACACTCACAATTTAAGAGATACATTATTCGAATGCTTGGCGAAAGAGATGTGTTTTTAATCTAGATTTAAACAGAGAGAGTGTGTCTGAACCCCGAACATTATCAGGAAGACTATTCCAGAGTTTGGGAGCCAAATGTGAGAAAGCTCTACCTCCTTTAGTGGACTTTGCTATCCTAGGAACTACCAAAAGTCCAGCGTTTTGTGACCTTAGGGAGCGTGATGGGTTGTAACGTGGTAGAAGGCTAGTTAGGTACGCTGGAGCTAAACCATTTAGGGCCTCATAGGTAAGTAATGATAATTTGTAGCTGATACAGAACTTAATAGGTAGCCAGTGCAGAGACTGTAAAATTGGGGTAATATGATCATATTTTCTTGACCTGGTAAGGACTCTAGCTGCTGCATTTTGGACGACCTGAAGCTTGTTTATTGAAGAAGCAGGACAACCACCTAGAAGTGCATTACAATAGTCCAGTCTAGAGGTCATCTTAGAGCCTGAATACCTGTATAGTTGTGTAATGGATCTACAGTATGAGTGTGTCTGTGGTGATGAACGCAGCACTACGATGCAGCCTTGTTCTGACGCAAGAAGCAGAAACACAGAGTCATTAATTTAGCCACAGTGACACAGCTTTATGATTCACCTTAGTAAATATGTCATTTTGTTCTTAACGTAATGAGGAAATAGTAGGGTTTGGAAAGAGCAGTGTTTGTTAAAGTCTGTGGTTCAGACAGTGAATCAGTGATGAGGGGCTTCACCATTACATCCCTTACACAAGCGCTCACAATCCTCCTGGACAACAGCGGAGCGAATCTCACACCTGTCTTCCTTAGTATTACAGTGTTTCATGGTTTGAGAATCCAGTATACTAAGTGTTAAAGTGTTGCATGCAAAGTTTTCGTCCAGTCTCTCTTGATACAACAGAAGTATCACACACATGATTGAGTATGAGAATTCCGGGCCTGTCAGCACCAATTGCACTGACCTCTTTGGTGTTTAAAAGCTTTGAAAGGCTTGTTAAAAGGTATGTAGTGTCATATATTGGACCCTTTGCAGTTTGCCTATCAGCCAAATAAGGGCGTGGATGATGCAACATTGTATATTCGCATCCTGAAGATTCTAAAAACCATGTGAAAATCTTATTTGCTGGTTTTTCATCGGCTTTTAATACTATAATGCCAGCTGTGTTGGTCGAAAGATTAACCACAGAGTTTAGCCTGGATGGGGGACTGATTGTGTGGTTGGGGGACTTTTTAAGGAACAGAGTACAGTGAGTGAGTGTGGGTGGATCAATATCAGATAAACATATTACTAATGTCGGAGCACCACAAGGCTGTGTCCTCTCACCCCTACTGTTTATATTCTACACAAATAACAGTATAAGTGCCCACTCAGGTAGATCTATTATCAAATTTGCAGATGATTCTGCACTAGTTAGTCTACTAAAAGGGGACGAGGACAGTCACGGATCTGTTTTAGATGAATTTATCTCTTGGTGTGACATGTAAAATCTTAAGCATTTTAAAAACAAAGGAGATGTGTATTGATTTTAAGAAGGAGTCTTTGGAAGATGATGTCACTTAATGTAAGCATCTCAATCCTTAGAGTTGTTTAACTCTTTTACTGAAAGTGTTTTTACATTACCTGTTAGTTTGGATATGCCACAATGAAACAAAAGAGTTTGATTAGGAAAGTTTTGAGTACAGCGAGCAAAATAATTGGTATCCCTTTGAGAGGTCTTGAACAAATTTACCAAAACAGGCGCCTTAGTAAAGCAACAAAAAACACAGCAGACAGTAGTCATCCCCTGTTTGTTAACTTTGAGAAATTACCTTCGGGGAGAAGATTCAGGATGCTAGGGATTTATAAAAACGGGGGAAAACTCCTTCCTGCCACAGACAGTTAAACTGTTGATCAAAGCTCATGCCGTAGGTGCTTACTGAGGGGCTCTCAGCCTTGATTGTTGATCTTATTCTTAGTTTTATTTTATTTTATTCTTTATTATGTTTGTATTATGGGTATTGTCGGTGCTGTACGTGAGAAACGCAAGCAACAAATTTCCCTAAGGCGATAGTAAAGTAAATCAACCAATCAATCAATACAAGAGTTCAGAAGCTCAGCAGTCTTTAAATAAATATACATAAATAAATAACAGTACATTTTATAATTTATAAACTACAATTGTAGCTCTAGACCTTTACCTCTGGCTATGATTTCATTGATATAGTTGTCTGAATGATTTATAGTCTCAAGCATCACGCAATAGAAACTTTTTCAATATTTTAAAACTCGAAAACTCGGAATTTTTGTAAGTGTTTTCCGTTGAAGAGATTAGAGAGGCACGCGGTTCTTACGTAAATACCATGCACGTTCACAATCACAATTCGGAAATTCCTTCAATGAACCATTTGTGATCCTGGAGCACAAAATCACAAAAAAAGTATTAAGTTTACATTTTTCTAAATTTGAGATTTAAACATGATCTGAAGCTGAATAAATCATCTCTCCATTGATTGGTTTGTTAGGAGAATAATATATGTCTAAATATTGAGAAAATCATCTTTAAAGTTGTTTAATGAAGCGAGATAAGCCATCGTCACATCACTGCTGTCTTTTATAAGGTTTGACACCAGTTACACAACCAGTCTGTTTAAAACTAAACCAATAATACATAGAAAGTTTTATTATTAAAGGAAACACAGGACATGTATTGCTTAATGCTTACTGTGACACACTTAAATATTTGTAAGTGTAGTGTCAGTATTCTACCACTAGATTGCGTAAGCGTGCTCAGAGGGGTGCTTATATTTACACACATTTCTACGTATAAGTACAAGTCGATGGATTCCACACTATGTGTTAAACTCTTCTTACACACTCATTACACACATATCTGTTGATAAATGAGCCCCCAGGCTCCCTTTACAGACATATGGTAATAGTACTTGTGTCAATTAAATAAAAGTTACAGAGAATTAACAAATCACAGATTCTTAATTTTATAGCATTTTACGAATTGTCCCAACTTCTATGGAATTGGGGTTGTAATATAAATTTGTTTTTAAAATACTCATTCTTGTTTTACTTTGAATATTCGACTATTTGATTTTCAGTATTTGAATATGATTTGACTTTCACTTGAATTCAGATTTTCAGGATTTTCACTTGAATATGTGCCTTGATCATTTGAATTAGAATTTTAGTGTTGGATTTTCAGTATTTAAAATATTTGAATTTGATCTTTCGATTTTCAATATTTTATTTAAATATTTGAATTTAAATGATTGATTTTCAATATTTTATTTAAATATTTGAATTTAAATGATTGATTTTCAATATTTTATTTAAATATTTGAATTTAAATATTTGATTTTCAATATTTTATTTAAATATTTGAATTTAAATTATTGATTTTTAGTATTTTATTTAAATATTTGAATATAAATATTTGATTTTCAATATTTTATTTAAATATTAAAATTTGATCATTTGATTTTCAGTATAATATTTAAATAATTGATTTTCAATATTTTATTTAAATATTGAATTTAAATAATAGATTTTCCGTATTTTATATTAAATATTTGAATTTGATCATTTGATTTTCCGTATTATATTTAAATAATTGTATTTAAATACTTGATTTTCTGTATTGTATTTAAATAATTGATTTTCAGTATTTTAAGTATTTGAATTTAAATATTAGATTTTCTGTATTTTATTTAAATATTTGAATTTAATCTTTTGATTTTCATTTTTTTTGTTTTATATTTGAATTTGATCATTTGACTGTTTTAAATGTGAATATTTGATTTCCAGTATTTAAATTTGTGTATATGATTGACTATTTAATTTGTGATAGTTTCAGTATTTATACATTTGAATACTTATAATACCAAACATATATTAAATATTTAGATTTCAGGAGGTCAAGTGAAAAAACAGTATTCCGTGTCTCTGTGCAGAGTTTGGAGGACGAGTCTCTTTGGGTGGAGGATCTGCTGAAGTTACACACGGCTCGAGTGAGAGACGTGGAGCTGCTCACGGGTCTGGACTTCTACCGCTCCGCTGCGCCATCGTACACGCGTGTGCTGGCGCTCAAAACACACATGCAGACCTTCGAGGAACACGTGTAATGAGATGTCTAACACACTGCAGCCCATGCTTCCACTGTATAGTTTTATACACTGTGACATATTTATTATTCACCTTCAAGCTAACAATTAAACCATCTCACAACCGCAGTCCCACATCCAGCTCCTTACATCTGTAAACGTGTTCACAACATGATGCAGTTACCGCAATTACTATCTGAAAAAAATGTGCTCACATCCTTAAAAGAACTCGTAGACAGTTTTATGTGTACCCTCAAACTTGTGCAGCATCATGTCTGTTGTTAATGTCATAATGCACGACTAAAAAACATTCAATAGTTTAATATTCATCACTATAGTAGAGCCAAATAAACAATACATTTGATAATAATTAATTTGCATAACAAAATGCTATAATGCATTGGTTAATATTAATGAACTACATTAGATAATATGAAGTAACCCTGAAAAATACTTCTAAAGCATACTGCGAAAAAAACAACCTTCCTGCATATTTTTTGTTTTGTTTTCCAATACAGATATCTAAACATTTAAAAAATAAGACTTAAGCTCAAATTCATAATAAAAATAATGTATTTTTGAGATTAAAAAAAATGATAATTTAAATTATGTGATTTCTAAAAAAGAAATAATAATAAATAAATCTGGGACTTAATATATAGAACATTAATTTTTTTTTAGATATATGACCTGAAAACTACAGAGAAATACAAAGGAAGAACGTCTTTTTTGCACTGCAGTTATTAATATCTTTGACATTTCTGAATGCATTATAAAAATCAGAAGTTGTATCTGTTAATATTGTTTAATGGATCTGAGCTATGAACTAACAAAGAACAGTTGTATTTTTATTTACTAACATAAAGATTAAAAAATATATATTGCTGATTGTTTGTTAGTTAATATTTGTTAATGCATGCAGTCATCCACTTACAGGAGTTTATTGTGAAACATTGGTGTCTTTCAGTGCATTTGTTGTACTCTGGTTTTATCTAGCCTGTTGATTACTCAGAGAGTCTTTCAACAGAAAGACATAATTGCAAGAATGTGATCCTTCCAGGTTGTCATTTAGTAGTTGCGATAATTATGACGTGGGTGAACGCAGCGTAAACACTGAGTGTGTGTGTGTGTGTGTGTTTAGTAGTTGTCAAACTGGCTTCTTTGTTCAATCTGGATTTTTTTTTAGCATGTATAAAAGTATGAGCAAACACGTGTGAAAGGTGAATTTGTGCATGTTCAGTGATACTGAATCTTCTTCCTGTTGGCAGAAGACGGTCATGTGACTCATGTTCTGAGCCACTGATGCTCTGTCTTACTAATGAGTGCCGTTAATGATTGTGTTCATTCAATAAATTCCTCAACTGCCTATAAAACATGGTTTGTGTCACATGTTGCTGTTCACATATGTGTGTGTGTGGTGGTGATCATTCTGGGTTTGTTTTGGGTCTCGGTCTCCAGCTGCAGGAATAAAGGTGAGAAAGAAACACACACCAACATCAGCACTGTGTGTTTTAACAGAAATGGATAAAAAGGGTTTATACAAACGCCCAGCTAAGTTTGGAGTGAGTATTACATTTTTAATTTAATTTTTTGAAGATTTTAAGTTTGCAGTTTAAAGATGTTAAGTTTGGATATTTTAAGTTTAAAGATTTTAAGATTGAAGATTTTAAGTTTGCAGTTTAAAGATTTTAGGTTTGTATATTTTAAGTTTGGATATTTTAAGTTTAAAGATTTTAAGATTGAAAATTTAAGTTCGCACTTTAAAGATTTTAAGATTGAATATTTTAAGTTTGTATATTTTAAGTTTAAATATTTTAAGTTTAAAGTTTTGAGATTTGAAGATATTAAGTTTAAATATTTTAGTAAGATTGTAGATTTTAAATTTGCAGTTTAAAGATTTTAAGTTTGGATATTTTAAGTTTAAAGATTGAAGATTTTAAGTTTGCAGTTTAAAGATTTTAAGTTTGGATATTTTAAGCTTAAAGATTTGAAGATTTTAAGTTTGCAGTTTAAAGATTTAAAGTTTGTATATTTTAAGTGTGTATATTTTAAGATTGAAGATTTCAAGTTTGCAGTTTAAAGATTTTAAGTTTGGATATTTTAAGTTTGGTTATTTTAAGTTTAAAGATTTTAAGTTTGGATATTTTAAGTTTTAAGATTTTAAGTTTGGATATTTTAAGTTTAAAGATTTTAAGATTGAAGATTTTAAGTTTGCAGTTTAAATATTTTAAGTTTGTTAAGTTTAAAGGTTTTAAGTTTGGATATTTTAAGTTTAAAGATTTTAAGTTTTGAGTTTTTTATTTAGGAGATTAAATATATTTTGTTTAGAGATTTTACGTTTAAAGATATTAAGTTTGGATATTTTAGGTTTAAAGATTTTAGGTTTGAAGCAGTTTTAAAGACTTGAAGTGTGTGTGTGTGTGTCAGGTGTATTGTTTTCCTGCAGGAATGGTTGTTACAGACTGTTGAATGTGGATTCAGTGTTGTGACTCTGTGATAGTCAGTGTGTGGAGACTCCAGCTGGAGAACTACAGCAGTGTCTCCAGGGTGAGTCCCACCTTCATCATCAGCATCATCATCATCATCAATGCTCCAGGGATTGGAGACTTTAGGGTGTTACTTTTTTTTGTAATAGTTTTTGAAATAATAGTTTATGACCTCAAGGTTAGACTATTGTAATGCTTTATTGGGTGGTTGTTCTGCACGCTTGGTAAACAAACTACAGCTAGTCCAAAATGCAGCAGCAAGAGTTCTTACTAGAACCAGGAAGTATGACCATATTAGCCCGGTCCTGTCCACACTGCACTGGCTCCCTATCAAACATCGTATAGATTTTAAAATATTGCTTATTACTTATTAAACCCTGAATGGTTTAGCACCTCAGTATTTGAATGAGCTCCTTTTACATTATACTCCTCTACGTCCGCTACGTTCTCAAAACTCAGGCAATTTGATAATACCTAGAATATCAAAATCAACTGCGGGCGGCAGATCCTTTTCCTATTTGGCGCCTAAACTCTGGAATAACCTACCTAACATTGTTCGGGAGGCAGACACACTCTTGCAGTTTAAATCTAGATTAAAGACCCATCTTTTGACAAGCTTGAGGTGGTTTATTAAATCGTTATTCATATCCTCTGACTACAGGGGCAGATCTAGAAAAATATTGATGGGGTGGTGAGAAGGGGGCAGGAATTTTTGAGGGGTGGCAACATATGGCAGACATATATATACTTAATTTAGTCACAGTTATATATATACATATATACAGATAAATATATGTGCACACTACAAAAGGACACAGGCTGCCATTTACAAACTTAATCTCATGCAATCAATGTCTTGCATTTGAAACAGTTCATATAAGGAATAAGTGACCATACCCCATAAGCACCACACACTCACTAATGCATACAGTATGCATCCACATGTCATTAAGAGCATTATAAAAGATTCAGTGTTATCAATATGTCAATTTATTATAAGAAACACAAGACTTTAACAGCCAATGACATTTACAGCTGGGGAGACTCAACTGATTTTCTACAGTTTAGTGTTAATCATCATCTAACTCAACCAGTCAAGAGCTACATTTACACTTATGTCATATGAATATGGTCCTGAAGCATAGGTTTTATTAGCTGACCATAAATATAAATAAATAATCATTATATATACAAATTTACTTTTAGAAATTGTTTTTGAAAAATATGGTGTTAGTGTTTTGGCCAGGGCTCTGAACCGGTTCAAGGAACGGAAAACGAACAATATTTTTGACAGGAACAGAACCAGAAACAGAAACGAAATGAATTTTTTTAGTTCCGAACAGAATAGAAAATTTGAAATGGACATTAACCGGTTAATAACGTTATTTTATCGTTCCGTTTAATATTTGAAATTTGCTGTCAACCAATCACAAATTCCAGCAGTAAAGCATAGGCAAATGTGACTGTAGCCAGCGAGTGAAATGTCCGCTCAGCTGTGAACTCAGTCAAGTCTCAATGGGCTAGTTGCATATCTCCGCCATCTTGGATTTCCGGTCTTGTGAGTGTGTGCGTAGATATTTCCGGTTGTGCTTAAAGTCAGTGCAGAGAACCGGAGAAGTCCAAATATTACCTTCTATATGTTTACAGGATTTATAATATCACTTCATATGCAAATAAGATATACACTGCTATTATCACTATACTACAAATGTTAACTGAGCCAGTGGATTTGAAACTTGTGTATGTTTTGGTCTGGTGAATGAATTAAATACACTAATGTTCTCTACTGTTCACGAAATGAAAGTTGAACTCATGGTGTGTATACAAAGCTATATAATGTATTTTATCTTACCAAATATGTAAATGTACAAATTACTTATTTCTCGAAAATGTTTGCATTATTATTTTTATTTTTTTTATATTAAATATTTACCTCGTGAGAAGTGGGCTGCGATTTATCTTCAGAAATATCAATTTCTCAATTGTACACATACATCAGTCTGTTTCATCATTATTTTCACAACATATTTTATTATTTTACACAGTAAAAAATACGTGACTAATTTTAATATCTGTTAATCTGATAATTAATGCAAAACAATAACAATATACATGGCTGCTCATAGACAGATAATGATTTATGCTGCAGATCTTTCACAAAACAAATAAACAGATAAAAACACACATGAATGCAAACAGCGATCTTTTATTTAATGCAAACATACCATAATTATATTACGTTTAATTGTACAGTTAGTTATAAATTATGTTATCAAATAAAGTTAATAAAACATACTTTATCAGAAATCTCTGTGCCTCGTTTGACAGTCAGAAACATGTATCTTACATAACAGAACAAAACCAGCTCTTCGAAAATGAAAAGTATTGCATATTTGAATGGTTTTTGTTTGAAAAAATCTGATCCGCAAAAATCTGATCCGCATAATCAACAGAAGAATAAAGCAATCTCCGCGTTGTATCTTGATGAATTTCCACACAGAGTTACGCAAAATATAGGGAGGATGTTTCCCCATGTTTTTGATATACCACTATCGGCTGTTAAATTTGAAAATCATTAATTATATACATCTAGCCAAGATCCATTTGTAAGTTTCCCTTACAGTCAATGCGAGCGTCGCAAGACCGGAAATAAGTACGCACACACTCGCGCCATCTTGTGCACCTAGCCCATGGCAATGCACCGCCTTCAGGGCATAGAGAGTAAAAGAAATGGACACAGCGACCCCATTGGAACTCAATTGAGACAAGTGAAGCCCAGGTTTAGCGTTTTTTAGCACTTCCGTTTCTGACGCGCAGACTCAAACGAAGCTTGACGACGTCAGCAACCTGTCTGACAGATGTAAATCTTCTAGTAGCTGTGCGTGCAAACTGCCATCGTTAATCTTGCAGAGACGGCGAGCTTGAGCGGGGAGTTCTTTGGCGTGAGTGAGCAGGAGTAAGTATTCTGATTAATTATTTTGTATAGTATTTTAAAATGTAACGCCAGTACGCCATATTAAGTTAATTGCCTGCGAGCTTCTCCTCCTGTCTGTACGGTAATGCGACAGAGAGTCGAGTGGTTATGACGCAATCGTTAGCCTATTTTTTACAAAAACTGTTTATACGGGGCCATAATGTAACATAGAAGGTAATGGAGCCCTTTATACATTGTCGTGTATCTTTAGAAATAAATAATGGACAAACGGAGTCTTTAAACGCCTCAGATGTAAAGTTATTCGCTGTCAAAGTGACGCCAAAATGAATGGGAGTCAATGGGAATGCTAACGCAAGTGAAGTTCTGCTAAAAGATGGCAGCCCCCACCCGACTTCAACTTCCGGTTGAGTTCCTTGCCCCCTGCTTCAGGGCCGGATTAAGACCAAATTAGGCCTGATGACGCAGCGCAAAAAGGGCCTATTTTTTCTAGGCGTTGGTGCAGGTGCATTCCACACTCAAGTAGAGACCTGGGAGTACCGCGGGACCCAGCGCAACCGAGTGCGTCGCGGGACAATATTTGATTGGTGAATGCGGACGCGGGCGGCAAGATATTATTATTGTGTGCGGGATGCGGGAAAATAAAGTTATTTGCGGGACTCCCGCAAAGTGGAAATATGTAGCAAAATAAAATTACTAAAAACAGATAAACCTTTATTTATAATAGACTAAGATAAAACAAAATAGACTTTTCGGAACGGGAGGATGCTGGTGAAACCATGGACAGCGACGTGTAATTCCATTCCGAAATAGCGAGAGATCCAGTGGTGGAAAAGGCGATATCTAGAGTTTCCGAGATTAAGCAAAGTAACACGCCGTGTAGGCTACTCTGTATTCCAGCTCCCAGCGCACCATTGGAGAGGGCTTTCAGTGATCGCGGTCGCATAAGTGCGCAGAGACGGATTAATCTGAAGCCCTCATCAATGAAGAACATGCTATTCCTGCACGGACTACATTAGTAGACATAGTCTACAATATTTTTTTTTATTCCGTTTATTTTTAATTATTTATTTAGCTAAATATTTAAAATTGGTCTATTTTGTTATTGAGAAAAAATGTTTTTTGTTCGTTTAATGTTTGAGGAAAAGAAGGCATTCTTAAGCAGTGTAGGCTAATTTTCCTTTGAACATGAAATAAATCCAGGTTTATTATTATTATATAATTCATTAGGCTATACTATAGCCTAATAGGTAGGCCTATATTTTTTTTTTATTTACATTTCTTACTTTTTTACTGTATTTCTATTTTCTATGTTCCATGTTCGTTCCTTTCATCCATTTAATTAAACGCAAATAAAACGAAACATTTGTTTCTTTTTTTAATTTATATTCAACAGGGGAGCAATTGAAAAAATAACAGAGTAGCAGACAGAATATGCAATGCATTAAAAAAAAAAAAATACTTTACCCGCGGGATTTTGCAGGCGGTAGCGGGACGAAACTTGATCATTCGCGCGCGGGAGCGGGAGAAAATAACATATTTTTGCGGGAGCGGGATAAAATCTTGAGGGAACGGGACAGAAAAATAAATCCCGTGCAGGTCTCTACACTCAAGCGCCAGCATGATTAGCCTCTTCCTGCCCAACCGAGGACCGCAGCTCTCCTTTGATTATTCAGAGTCATTGGACATCATCATGCACAGACAGATGCGCTAACCTATTTCGACATATGGAAACGATTTATTTTCAGTAAATTATCAAAATCAAAATATTTAAAAAGTTTTTTCTGCATGGTTTATATATATATATATATATATATATATATATATATATATATATATATATATATATAGTCTAGAGAGAGAGAGAGAAACTTGTATATAAGTTTTTTCAGAGAAAAAAAAATATTTCATTCAGAAATAGACATAATGCAGACACAGTTTCGTTTTAGTCTAAATTAATTAGTTTTGGTTTGTCGTTAATATTGCTATAGCTTCTTATATTTGTAATTCTTGTTCTTTTCTAAATACTGTTAATTGAAATTATTTTGTTGTGGAGTGAGGAGAACTAAAATAGCCTAGAGGAGCTTCACACATTTCCCAGAAGCTGAACAGTTTTCATTTGCTATTAACCTCAAAATAATGATTGAATGAAACTTGTGTCCGACTGTCGGACGCATATACAGCGTTACTTATTATACATTTACTATTATTATATATTCTTTATATTAAATAACATTTTAGCATCCAGATATGTCGGGAACATGGAAACATTTGGGTTCGTGCCGAATGAGAGAGGTAGCTTCAGCTTCAGCTTACATTAATTTGTTTTTGGATTGAGGTTTTTATAGCATAAACTTTAGAGGGTTTGATTTGAAGAGAAACTAATAACTGTTTTTATAATATTTTAAAACATTTTGCTTTAGACTACAGGCATTTTAGCCTTCATTATCTCGGAAAGTAATAGGGCTAATAAAATGCAATGTGAGCCAGGACTTACTTTTTAGTTTTTTTACTCTCAAAACGCAATCTTATACTAGTGTGTTTTTTAACAATGCAGCAAACATTTTTAAATATCTTAAAAATACTTTTAAAGTGTTGATAGATTTTTAAGTAGGCCTAGCTTACGTTTGGAAAAAATCTGGTGCAAGCTGTAAACTGTAAATGTTAGATCTCTATTTTTTCCTTTTTTTTTTTTTTTTTAGTAAGGAAAACACTAGACTTTATTATTATTATTATTAAATTATTATTATTAGGCAAATTATAGGCAAATAATATTGTTTTTTAAAAATAACGTTATTAACCGGTATTTCTTCCTCCGGAACCGGTTTCTGAACGGTAATAATATCAGAGGAACGCAGAACAGAACCGTTAAAATATCGATTCTGCTCGGAGTGAACCGATTGAATTTTTTTTTTCGTTTTCAAGCCCTGGTTTTGGCAAGCTTAAATTAAAACTTCTATGAAAACTTGTGTGATATTCCTTTGAAATAATATTTTAGTATATCTTTTAAGTACATTTTACTATAAGCAAATAGCATAATCTACATATGATTTACAGATTATTTCAATAAATATCAAACATTTAATTCAATTGTGCATTATAGCTAACACCTACATGAACAATTACAGTTGTTTTTATGACTATAGGTCATTCTCCTCAAATGCTACTGACGTTAGAATAGTGTACACCAATATCGCATGTAACTTTAGAGACAGTCCCTAAATTTGATACTCGTCCAACGTCAAGCCAACTATATATCTGGTTTTTTATTTTTTTTATTTTTTTTTACTTTTTGTTTTCTTTTCTCTTCACTGGATTGGATTCATCCATCAATTATGAACATTCAACCGCAAACATGAGGTGCCAGCGGTCGCAAGCGCAGATGGGAGAATGGAGGAAGTTTTTTTTTTTTGTTTTTTTTTTTTGGAGTGACTGGGATGGTGCCCCCTCAGGGAGTTGGTGCCCTAGGCAGATTGAGTCATTTTGGGAGTTTCGGAGCAGGATGGTGAATCATTTGAGTCAGTTATGGGGATCGCGAATCATTTGAGTCAGTTCGGGAGTTCAGAGCGGGTTCGCGAATCATTTGAGTCAGTTCGGGAGTTCAGAGCGGGATCGCGAATCATTTGAGTCAGTTATGGGGATCGCGAATCATTTGAATCAATTCGAGAGTTCGAAGCGGGTTCGCCAATCATTTGAGTCAGTTCGGGAGTTCGAAGCAGGATTGCTAATGATTTGAATCAATTCGGGAGTTCGAAGCGGGATCACGAATCATGAAAGATTTGAGCTTGTAAATTTTCAAATTGGCCATAACCTTTAATTCGTTGCTGCCAACTGGGGTGGCAGCAGGGGTGGCAAGGCTTTCTTTTAGGGTGGCATTTGTATACACCAGCCGGACATGATACACCCTGAGGGACATAGATTCCTAATGAATGAATAAATATAAAGCAAAGTGTTAACCAGAATAATCTAATGTCAGAAGAATAATAATTCTAATTAGACACAGACACACAACAACCCTTCAGCCAGCACCAAATACCTTCCTTGGACCAAGTGTGTGAATCTTACAGATGTTATTATAATATGACTCAGACATTGAAATGATTTGTTGTGTTTGTCTCTTCTGAAGAAAATTCATTCATTGTTTGTCAATGAATCATTTGATCATATATATATATATATATATATATATATATATATATATATATATATATATATATATAATATTTTTGTTTGTATGCTTTTGTTGTTGTTGTCTTACCAGGCAACACACCCTTTACAAAAAACTTGACACAGTTTTGCAAAAAAATAAAAAATACAATAATAATAATAATCATCATAATAATAAAAACATTGAAACATTTTTGTACTATAGTTAAACATGGTAACCAAAAATTACCCGTGTCTGTGCTACATTACACATGGTTGTAGTAAAACTTTAGTTGACTAGAAACATGGCTACACTTTTGCTATAGTATGTTTTCATAAGGCTAGTATTAGTGTATACTGTATATAGAGTGATAGTCAGTGTAAAAAGAGCTAATAGGAGAAGCAGATGAACACAACACTGAAGAACAACAGGAAGGTAAAGAGAGTAAACTTTATTACTCATGTGTGTGTGTGTGTATGCGTGTATGTGTGTGTGTCCATGACGCTGTGTTCCCTAACCACTTCTCCTTCACCACTGTGAGTCACATCACACAAACACGCTCCATGTCCTCTTCCCAAGTTTGAGAAATTCCTATTTCCCAGACTCCTTTGCCTTCATCTGTAATGTTTCAGAGTCTGAATATCGCTTCTCCTGAGAGTTTCTTGACACCACGGAATAAATGAATGAAGTTAAGGCCAGACGAATCGCTGAAACGGCTGCTTACAGCCTGACGTTTGAAGTAATACTCCGGAATGAACGTGTTACAAAACATTTGCTTTCATGGCTCATATAGACTGATATAGTGAGAAAATGGAGACAGACTCAAACTGAGCAAACCTATGAAAGTGCTGCAGATACTGATATTCAGTGATGAGATTCTGATGCTTGTGATGTAAACCAGTGAGATGTTTCTAACAGTAGAGCAGATACTGATATAAACTGATGTAAATATCACTCTACATCAGCAGTAATGAGATGAGATGTGAATGATCCGCACATATAACACAGTGATGGAGAGCTGAAGAAATCGATGCTCCTCAGAAGATGTGAGATGTTCTGGAGGCTTGTGAAGATCATTCCTCCGCTGAGGAACAGTGAAAGTAAAGCTCCTCAAAAGATCCTGAGGATCAGATGTGAGACTCTAAAACATGATTGATGGAGAATCGAGTAAAGCTGAGCTGCTTCAGTCCAGCAAAAGGTCATCTGGAGATATTAGTATTAATAATCTTGTTTGTGTAAGGTGTCTGGAGTAAACTGTATGGCTAGTCACACGGGCTGTGGATAATAACATGTACGACTCGGTGTTCAGTCTGTCCAGCAGTGAGAAAGATAATCCCAGATGGATCCAGGGACACACACACACATCTGAGACCCTGACGTCCTGTACTGACCTCTGACCTTTGACCATGACCTTTGACCACAGATCTGGAACACAGCTGAAGGCCGGATGGTTCTTCTGGCCAAAACCAGACACAGACTGATGCCATCTCCACTCTCCAGTGATATTCCTGCAGATAAAGTGTGTGTGTGTGTGTGTGTGTGTGTGTGTGTGTGTGTGTGTGTGTGTGTGTGTGTGTGTGTGTGTGTGTGTGTGTGTGTGTGTGTGTGTGACGTCAGCTGACTCGTCGGAATTCATATCTTCATATCTGGGAAACTCCTCTTTACTGCTTTAAACTCTGGAAAAGTGCTATAGTAAATTCAAACGCTTAATATTATTAATAGAAGTCTAACTAGTGTTTGTTTATTTTTATTAGTAGTATTAGTATTCATATTATTTAAAGTATTATTATTTAAAGTATTTGTATTATTATTTTAAAAGTTTTATTAGTAGTGATAGTATCGATTACAGTATTAAATGATTACTATTATCACTAGTATTGCTAGTTGTATTGTCATATTATTATTATTACTAGTAGTAGTATCTCAAAAGTAGTACATTTTACTTTAGTATTATTATTTGTAGTAATATGAATACTATTATTTGTATTTGTATTAGTATTGCTAGTAATGATCTTATAGTTTCATTGCTATTGTTTGTTAGTATTATGACTAGTATTATTCGTATTATTAGTTTTAATTTGAACATTGCTAATGGTTTATATTTATTAGTATTCCTATTAGTGTTAGTATCAATTTTATTTTTAGTACTATTATTTGCAATGGTATTAGTAGTATTACTATTATAATTTGTATTAGTATTACTGTTTGGCCACCCCAATCAAAACTACAGTTTTTATGTAATTTGTAAAACAGGCACAAGCTGATATGTATTTTTTATTTATTTTTAATGCACAAATAAAGGTGCATTGCACAATGCAATTATACTCGAAAATATGAGAAACTTAAACCATGTAAAAGCCACAAATAAAAACTGCATGCCTCGTGCATGAGTATGCAATGCTGGAGCACAAGCATTTGAGAGTTTTGAGAAGCTGAATGAGCAAATGAGTGCACGTTCGACTGTGCGCGTTCGTGTGTGCGTGCGTGCATGCATGAGCGTGTGCGCGTTCGTCTGTGCGCGTGTGTGTGCGTGCATGCGTGTGTGCGCGCGCGTGCGTTTGTAAGTGCACGTTCGTCTGTGCGCCTTCATGTGTGCCTGCGTCTGCGCGCGTGTGTGCGCGTTCCTCTTTGCGCATTGTTGTGTGCGTGGGTCTGCGCGCGTGTGTGTGCGTTCGACTGTGCACGTATGTGTGTGCGTGCGTCTGCTTGCATGTGTGTGCGCGTTCGTGTTTCCGGGTGCGTGCGCGTCCGTCTGCGTGTGTGTGTGTGCGTGCATGCGCGTGTGTGCGCGTCTGCCTGCATGTGTGTGCGCGTTCGTGTGTGCGTGTGCGTCTGCGCTTTTGTGTTCGTGCATGCGTGTGTGCGCGTTCGTCTGTGCGCGTTCGTGTGTGCGTCTGTGCGCGTGTGTGCGCGTTCGTGTGTGCGCGGGTGCGTGCGCGTCCGTCTGCGCGCGTGTGTGTGCGTGCATGCGTGTGTGTGCGCGTTCGTCTTTGCACGTTCGTGTGTGTGTGCGCGTCTGCGCGCGTGTGTGTGCGCGTTCGTGTATGCGTGCGTCTGCGCTTATGTGTGCTCGTTCGTCTGTGCGCGTTCGTGGGTGTGCGTCTGCGCGCGTGTGTATGCGCGTTCGTTTGTGCGCGTTCTTGTGTGCGTGCGTCTGCGCGCGTGTGTGTGTGCAGGAAGGTCCAGAATGAGGAGAGGATCTTCCGTTATCTGCGCTGGCTGCAGTTACCAGAGAGCAGACGGTAAATCCTCTTCATCATCACTGTCCTTCATCACATCACGTGTCTGACTCTGCAGGATCTGTAGCTCTCTGTGTTTAGGGAGTTATCACTGGTGTTTCCAAAGTTAACAAAGTCAGATCGATTTGATGACACAAAACAGCGTTTTTATGTAGAATACACGAGATTATATACATCTTTGAAAAAAAAAAACGAATAAAATAAAAGAATAATAATAAATGTTATTTTTTCTTTAAAAAATATATTGATAAAATATATTAAAAATATAAAATATATTACATAAAATACATAAAATATATTAATTTGTAAAAGTTACATAGAGTAATTAACATTTTTTTTAATCAGATTTTATGTATTTTGTTATTATCTAGTAAAACTGCACATTCTGAAAAATTATAGTTTAAAGCAGTGTATTGGTAGTGTATTGGCTTTCCTCTTTTTGTGTAGTTTAGATGAAACAAATCTGCCTTTTATCATTTGAATCACTTTACAAAAGTTACTAAAAGTTGGCAAAAAGTTTAAGAATCTATAGTCTGCCCCAAACCAGATTCCACTCCACAATATATTTGGTCACGCTGATTTCCCATCATGGCTTAATTTTAGAGAGAAGTTATGTTTATGTAAAAGTTATGTAAAGATTGGGATGAACACACCCTGAGCAAGTGGTGACTGATTGTAGATAAGACAGGTGTGAGAACCACCTCAGAAGAACTCAGTGAACATACAGCCCACATCTGTTACAGCTGGAGCAATGAAAGGAAGTAAACTCAAGTGTATACGATGTTTGAGGATGTTCATGGTTTATCCTGACTCCGCTGAACCCAAGCTATGCCGCAATAAACATCTTCATCAAGGTCTTCAACGTCCTCATCTCCTCTTCTTATTGGGTAGTTAGAAATGTTTCTACAAAATGTCTAAATTGGCAACACGGCTGGAGCAGCTGAAGTGTTTGTGTCACAACCTGTTACATTCATTACAAAAAATGAGTAAATAAATAATAAATAATGATCAAATCTTACTTAAATTTCTGTATTTTGTTTGGGTCTTTTCCTGAACAAAGATCTAAACATTCTTAAAACAAAAATAAATGTATATGACAGAAGATTCATTCTTATTTTCTGAAATTTATCTAAACTAAGTGAGATCATGCTTTAAACCAGAAACAAACCCATCCACGGTGTCAGAAAAATGAACTTAATTCAAAGGCAGAACAAGGTTCACGGGACGCTCATCAGTCAGACGTGTCTGTGTTTAGAGGAGCCAGATATGAACCTGTCAGCACAGGGGTGAGAGCACACACACACACACACTCGTACACACACCCACTCACACACACACACACACACACACACACACATGCACACTTGTACACACACACACTCACACACACACACGGTCGTACACACACACACACGCACACACTCACTCACACACACTCTCTCTCTCACACACACACACACACACTCACACACACACACGGTCGTACACACACACACACGCACACACTCACTCCCACACACTCTCTCTCACACACACACACACACACACTCACACACACACAGCAGTGTTTATCAGGCATCACATGCAGGTGACACACACTCACTGCTGTGTGCTGATGATCTTTCTCTCACACGCTTCGCATCACTTCCTGTCTGGACTGACATCTAAATTCCAGAAGCATCAGATGATGTTGACCTGTCACAAACAGCTCACAAACAGCTTTAAAATGCTGATTTATATGGATAAACACATTTAACCTCAAAACATCTGCTGACATCTGGAAACAGAGTGAGGAAACACATGTGATGTGTGTGTGTGTGTGTGTGTGTGTACGAGTGTGTGTGTGTGCGCATGCAGGTAGAGAGGAGCCCAACTGTGAGCTTAAAAGAGGCTCTTCAGGATTTTATAGGTCAAAATACTTTAATTGGTCTTCCAAAAGAGCACACGACTAGAAATCAGTGGTTATTAAGATGTATTTACAACACTGTTCCAGAACAGTTCAACCCCAATATTCAGATGTGTGCAGCACATTTTTTGTTTGCTGTTCCCCTGATCACAAATGCAGATATGGTTTTATGTTTATGCGGCACGATACATCTTCAAAAGCTGGTCAGCAGAAGGAAGCATGAAGTGCTCCAAGATTTCTTGGTAAATGGCTGCAGTGACTTTGGTTTTCAAAAAACACAATGGACCAACACCAGCAGAGGACATTGCACCCAAATCATAACAGACTGTGGAAATTTAACCCTGGACTTCAAGCAACCTGTGCTATGAGCTTCTCCACCCTTCCTCCAGTCTCTAGGACCTTTTTCCTTCCAGTCAACTTTCTGTTAACATGCTTAGATACAGCACTCTGTGAACAGCAGCTTCTTTGGCAATGAATGTTTGTGGGTTACCCTCCTTGTGAAGGGTGTCAATGATCATCTTCTGGACAACTGTCAGGTCAGCAGTCTTCCTCATGATTGTGTAGCACAGTGAACCAAACTCAGAGACCATTGTGAAGGCTCAGGAAACCTCTGCAGGTGTTTTGAGTTTAAATAAATTTTTCCATAACATTCTTGTTTACTGAGATGCACCTGTACTCACACACACATACAGTCTTTCATTTAAACTTGTATACGCACACACACACACACACACACTCACTCATTCATACTCATATACTCACACACACATACTCATTCACTCACTCATACACACATCTGTTGTTCATTCATTCACATCACACGTGTTGACAGTGTAATGACATGTAGCAAAAGCCCAGAAACAGTTTTCTCTATTTTTTCTGCATGATATGTGCCGAACTCGAAGCCCCGTTAACATCTTTATTAACATTCTTTTGTGATAGAGATTTCTGTGGAAGTCCACATGCTGCAGTGAACTGCTGTCTATTATTACAGGCATTCCTGCAGATTAAATATTAGATAAACATGGTTACAGCACCCAAATCATGGGTGTGATTCCTAGGGAAAATGTGCAATACAGTTCACTTTGAATTAAAGCCTCTGCCAAGTGTTTCAATGTAAACCAAGTGCTCATAGTTGAGGCCAGTTTATAAACATTTACACTGATCATCATCTCATCTCTTTAGTTCCCTGGGAAGCAAACCCATGACTCTGGTGTTTCTCACCTGCTGAAAGGGGAAGTTTAGTCTGTGGAAAATTAAGAAGTGACGTATATCGCTGTCTTATCAGATACATTATCAAAGAGACATCAGTGATTAGGTAACGGTGAGATTACATGATGTTGAACACTGTGAAAGTCATGATTACTCAGACCATAGCCGATAAACTTCAGCAAAAAGTTTTTGACATTCTCTGTCGGTCACCTGCTAAACATCTGACCTTATCGGACTGTGTGTGAGTGTTTAATTTAGACTGATATTCAAACCCATTAAATATGCATTTGAAAGTGAAATATGCACCAGTCATCTTCCTCAAATCACTTATGAATGTTCAATTAAATTAAATTTTATTTATATAGCACTTCTTACAATACAAATCATTGCAAAGCAAATTTACGGAAAATGTATGTTTCTATAAGAAAGGGAACTTCTCAGTTTCATATGTAACCCTCGTTCCCTGAGGATTATAATCTACAACAATCTACTTCTATATATTTTAATTTATATTTTTCTATATAAGTTAAAAGTTAATGTGGGGGAAAAATGTTAAAACATTAAAAAAAAAATTCTGTGACATTAAGCTTTAAAACCGTTTAATGTATGCATAATTGAAATCATTTAAGTTACTGTATATGATTACATACAAACATTTTATATTAAAACCATATCTTTTTATAATCATACAGTAGATTTCATAATCCTCAATATCACTACAAAATAAATGCTCAGTTTTTACTCTGAGAAACATGATTTTCCATAAAGCTGCTTTGACACAATGTGTAACGTGAAATGCATAAATACATGTAAATATGAGTGGATGTCCCATGATGCTCATCAGCAGAACAAACCGTTCATTGTTCTGGTCTCAGCTGCTTCTGTATTTTGAATGCGTGACATGAATCATGATCCTTCCTGAAAAAGTACACACACACACACACACACACACACACACACATAATTACATAATAAATGAAAAGAAAATAGAATACAAAAGATTAGAAAGGTAGTTAGATTTCTTTCTAAGAATAGAATCAGAATAGTGAGTGCTAAAGTTAGAGGGTGATTTTAGTTTAATAGGTGATTGAAGCTGGCAGGGAGCAGCATTTATTAGTGCAAACATAATGAAGGGCTTTTTCCATCCTTTTCCTATATGCTTCAATATGATTCCAATATGATGTTGATTTGTTAGAAATAAATTCCTCACATCCAAGTTACCCCATTCTTTGAACTTTTTCCATCTGGCCGGCGCTTCAGAGCCACAAATACCAGGACAGTCAGACACAAGAACAGTTTCTTCCCCCAGGCAATCTACCTTGTATGAGCAAGCACACTTGGCAATGAAGCTCTTTCTGATTCTGATTCTGATTCTAAAGATGTAGGTTCAAAGGAATTAAATTTCATTCGCTCCATTGGGGTCAGTACTGGTACTTCTCAGATTACTTGATTACCTTTCATGCAGTGATAATGCATGAGGTCAGGCCGGGCTGCTGGGAATCGTGTTTCTCAAACGATCGTTAGAAGCTCTCTGATCATCGTTTGACAGAAGCACCAGTCTGATCTGATCCGGATCAGTCCGTGTTACAGCGGCTGTACTCCTGCTGCTATATCTGGTTTATTTCATAAAGATGCATTCTGAACCAGATCTACTGCTCTGTGGTGAACTAAGCCTCCGAAAACCGACTTTTATAAATGGCTGGATATAAAAGCAGTAGATGCAAGAAAATATATATATTTTTGTACTTACAATTTTTTTTCTCCGCAGTTCAACTAATCTTTTTTTTTTTTTTTTTTTTTGCAGTATTGAATTGCTCAAACTGAGTAAATGCGTGAAGCACAGTAGTATTTATATAGTGTTACAGTTTATTTATTGTGGATTTATTTTTTTAATTTTATTTATTTAAAAAAAAATTTTTAACTGCATGTGCTTTTGCCATTTAAAAAAAACTTTTCTGTATTTCCATTAATTTCACTCATTTTGATGGTTAATATATTTTTTGCTCTTCATTATCTAATTTCTGTTTATTTTGAATTTTTATTCAACTGTTTTTTTATTTTTATTTAATAATATCCTGTGTGTGTGTGTGTGTGTGTGTGTGTATTTCTGTGTGTGTGTGTATTTGTGTGTGTGTGTGTGTGTGTGTGTGCGTGCGTGCGTGCATGCAAGTCAAAGTCAAGTCAACTTCATTTATATAGCTCTTTAAACAAAATACATAATATAGTGTGTCAATAATGCAAAATGATAGTTAAAGGCAGTTCATCATTGAATTCAGTGATGTCATCTCTGTTCAGTTAAATAGTGTCTGTGCATTTATTTGCAATCAAGTCAATGATATCGCTGTAGATGAAGTGACCCCAACTAAGCAAGACAGGGGCGACAGCGGCAAGGAACCGAAACTCCATCGGTGACAGAATGGAGAAAAAAACCTTGGGAGAAACCAGGCTCAGTTTGAGGTCAGTTCTCCTCTGACCAGACGAAACCAGTAGTTCAATTCCAGACTGCAGCAAAGTCAGATTGTGCAGAAGAATCATCTGTTTCCTGTGGTCTTGTCCTGGTGCTCCTCTGAGACAAGGTCTTTACAGGGGATCTGTATCTGGGCTCTAGTTGTCCTGGTCTCCGCTGTCTTTCAGGGCAGTAGAGGTCCTTTCTAGATGCTGATCCACCATCTGGTCTGGATACGTACTGGATCCGGGTGACTGAAGTGACCCTCTGATCTGGACACAGACTGGATCTGGTGGCCACGGTGACCTCGGAACAAGAGAGAAACAGACAAATATTAGCGTAGATGCCATTCTTCTAATGATGTAGCAAGTACATCGGGTGTTATGTGAAGTGTTTCCGGTTCCGGTTTACCTAATCAATGCAGCCTAAAAATCCTTTAACGGATTTGGATATTAAAAGCATATTAGTATGTTATGTGTATGCCAGGTTAAAGAGATGGGTCTTTAATCTAGATTTAAACTGCAAGAGTGTGTCTGCCTCCCGAACAATGTTAGGAAGGTTATTCCAGGTTATTTTTTTTTTATTTTAGCAGTAAGAAATTACTTGTCATCCAGTTTTTATATTGACTATGCATTCCATTAGTTTTTCAAATTGGTGCGTTTCACCGGGCCGCGAAAAAATATAGAGCTGAGTATCATCAGCATAACAGTGAAAGCTAACACCATGTTTCCTGATGATATCTCCCAAGGGTAACATATAAAGTGTGAAGAGTAGCGGCCCTAGAACTGAGCCTTGAGGTACTCCATACTGCAGTTGTGATCGATATGATACATCTTCATTCACTGCTACGAACTGATGGCGGTCATATAAGTACGATTTTAAACCATGCTAATGCCACTTCCATTAATGCCAACAAAGTGTTCAAGTCTATGCAAAAGAATGCTGTGGTCAATTGTGTCAAACGCAGCACTAAGATCCAATAAAACTAATAGAGAGATACACCCACGATCAGATGATAAGAGCAGGTCATTTGTAACTCTAAGGAGAGCAGTCTCAGTACTATGATACGGTCTAAATCCTGACTGGAAATCCTCACATATACCATTTTTCTCTAAGAAGGAATATAATTGTGAGGATACCACCTTTTCTAGTATCTTGGACAGAAGAGGGAGATTCGAGATTGGTCTATAATTAACTAGTTCTTTGGGGTCAAGTTGTGGTTTTTTGATGAGAGGCTTAATAACAGCCAGTTTGAAAGTTTTGGGGACATATCCTAATGACAATGAGGAATTAATAATAGCCAGAAGAGGATCTATGACTTCTGGAAGCACCTCTTTTAAGAGCTTAGATGGTATAGGGTCTAACATACATGTTGTAAGTTTAGATGATTTAACAAATTTATACAATTCTTCCTCTCCTATAGTAGAGAATGAGTGGAACTGTTCCTCAGGGGGTCTATAGTGCACTGTCTGATGCGAAACTGTAGCTGACGGCTGAATGGTTGCAATTTTATCTCTAATAGTATCGATTTTAGAAGTAAAGTAGTTCATAAAGTCATTACTGCTGTGGTGTGGGGAAATGTCAACACTTGTTGAGGCTTTATTTTTCGTTAATTTAGCCACTGTATTGAATAAATACCTGGGGTTATGTCTGTTTTATTCTAAAAGAAAGTGTGTGTGTGTGTGTGTGTGAGAGAGTGTGTGTGTGTGTGTGTGTGTGCGTGCGTGCGTGCGTGCGTGTGTGTGTGTGTGTGTGTGTGTGTGTGTGTGTGTGTGTGTGAGAGTGTGTGTGTGTGTGTGTGTGCGTGCGTGTGTGTGTGTGTGTGTGTGTGTGTGTCTGTGTGTGTGTGAGAGAGAGAGAGAGAGTGTGTGTGTGTGTGTGTGTGTGTGTGTGTGTGTGTGTGTGTGCGTGCTCTTCTTCCTGTAAAGGTGTCTCAGGAGTGACTTCACTCAGAGTCAGTGTGATGTTTCCAAAGAATGCGCTGCAGGAAGCCTGAGGTCAATCAAAGCCTTCATTGTGTTTCTTCTGGTTTATTGGAGCGAATCCTGATTCTTCCTCTCAGCAGTGAGAAACAAACCCAGAGACGACCAAGCCTCTTCCGTTACTTTCTCTGCCATTTAGATACACAGCTGATGTCTTTTTTCCTGGAAATTGTTGTTTAGAATAAAACGAACTGGCTGTTCTTAAAAAGGCTATAATCACTTCCATGAAATTGAGATACTTGTTGTTTTCTTTTTGGAATATTTTCCCACTTTGTTCTGCTTCCATGCATTTCCAGTCAAATATGTCCAGCCTATAAATTGTGGCTGATAAACCTCTTTATTCTTTTAATCAGCACAGGTTTTGTATTTCTCCGTGGAACAGATTTTAACTTTTGTTAATATTTTTTTAAAACAAAAAATATATTAACAAAGGTATAATCATATAATCATTATATATTTTCGTTTTATATTTTCGTTTTAGTTGTGGTAATTTTGTTGTGTTTTTGTCTTTTTATTAGTTTTTGCAGTTTTAAAGCATCTATATAGTTTTTAGTAATTTTGATTTGTTTTATTTATTTTATTACATTAAGTTAAATGTTGCCTTCAAAACTAGCTGGAATAAAATGTTTTTAAAATATATATTTCATATTTTATTCCAGTTAGCATTTAATTGATTTAAAAGTAAGGATTTTTGTAATAAAGTTTTAGTTTTAGTTTTCATTAACTGTAACTTTCTACTCTTGGGTGGAACACCACTGGAAAAGTTCAGCCTCTCTAACGTGGCTTTTTACGTCACTCCACGTATTTTTGTGTCCAAAGTCTATTTTTGTGTCGTGTGGAAGTTGTTTGGAAAGTCCCAGGTCATTTGGAAATCCTTTGCTTCAACAGTACAGACACATTCGTTCAAATATCATCCATGTTCCACTGAAGTAAAGTCACCTTTGAATGTACAGTAAATAATGACAGTCACATCTGTGACTCCAGAGGTCAAAGGTCACCGTCACCAGAGAGATTATTTTCTCTATACTATAACTTAAACCACAACTGCGGATATTACTCTGCGTCTCCGTGATTCTGCATTGTGTGCTGTTGGACGCTTGTTGTTTCAGTGGGTTTCTGTGGCAGTGATTCATCCTTGGCATTTAAAAGGAACATATTAAATTAGACTTCTCATGATTAAGGGCCAGTGCAGTGAGGGAAAGTGCTGTTTTCTTCTGTGTCATTTTCCCAATATCCCGCATCAGAAGTGTGTGGTTTATCCTCAGAGTCTGGAAAGTCTCCAGTGGTTGGCCAGTGATGCTGTTGTGTTTCTTCAGAAAGAGACGGTCATTTTTCACTTTATTATTCACATGTAGACTAAACTTCTAAAAGACTAACTTCTTTTCTTCTCTGCTGGTGCTTGTTTCCTAGTCTAGCTCTATGAATACTTTCCGCTCTGAATTTAAATAATGTTCTTCCTCTTTTTAAGTGACTTTTGGATGAAAACATCAGCTAAAAGCAGAAATGTGAATGTCAAGTCATTCTCATTTATTTCTGCAGCCTTTTACACAATACAGGTCATTGTAAAGCAGTTTCACGGTAGTACACAGGTTCACAGGGAAATAAGTGCATCGATGTTGTTCATGTTTTTCCATAATTTTTTTTTTAGGTTTTTGAGTTTCTCCTGAACAACAATGCTGCATTTTATATTATAGCCATTTTAAGCAGCGGTTTCTTTGTAAATAGACTGTTTCCTGGTATGTTTGTGATTTGATAGGTGCAGTTGTAGCTTTGATTGGATGTTGATGTTCTCACAGTGAAAGTGTGTGTTACTCCAGACATGGATGACAATCAATATAATGACTGTCTGGAACTGGATTTGTGTTTCTAAGCTCATTCCCGTCACTGCGCTCGATTCTGTCTCCAAAACAAACATTTTGCCCAAACATTCAGGTTAGGGTTAAACTTTGATGTGCAGTGAGTCAGAGAGATCAATAAAAGACGGAGATTGGGATTTAAATTCATATTTAATAGGGACATATAGCACATCTATAAATGTTTTAGAATTAAGGTAATTTTTTATTAAAACGCGAACAAATATCTGACAGTGGGGTTAGAAAAATATTGTTTTTCCATTAAAGCTCTTGTTCAATTAAGTTTTATGTTCATATCAAAGCCAAAATAAACTACATGGGCGATTAAAACAGTGCATGCATGTAATACATTTTAAATGATTCACATATCAGAACATGTCTCTGAAAATGTTTTCCAGCACTGTCACACCCATCTAACACACTCGATTAAACTCATCAGCTCATTAATAAAGACTTTCAGACCTAAACAAAATTGTGTTAGATCCGTGTCACGGTCAGCAGCAGCAGATCTTAAAGTAATAGCTGCCAAAACAACAGCTGCTGTGCTGTCGATTAATCAAATGACTAATTAAAAAATGTATGAAAAAATAACTTTTAATGCTTTAAGGATTCATCTTTATTTAATTTAGAATTTAGTGTTTGAAACGTTTAATTTCTGTGTATTTCTGCTGAAGGGTAAAGGTAAATATGACATTATTATAATGGGTTTATGTGAAGATTGTTTGAAGTTCACTTAAATTAGAAGTAGTTTAAAAAATGTTAAAAAAAATTTCAAATTGATAGCTCTGAATGGTTGTAGTGAATGGTTAAATATGGGGGGGGGGTAATAGAGAAATCAGTATTGATAGCATTGTAGGTAAGTAAAACTTTATATAGCACCTTTTAAAATAGTGTTTACAAAGCGTTTACAGGATAGACAATAACAAACACAAACAATGAACTCACATAATAAAAAATAAAATAATAAAATACAAGTCTTACGCACAACCATTGGAGTGATCTTGCAGGATTATATTTAATTAACAAATTAGAAAGACATATAAGGGCAGTTCCACAAAGACATTTAAAAACTAATAATAGGACTCAGGCTGCCAGTGAAAGGATCTAAGTGTTGGAGTAATGTGATTTCTAATTTTAGAGCGAGCTAACAATTGTGCAGCTGCATTCTGAACTCTTTGTAAATGTTTAAAAGAGCTCTTTGGTTACCAAACAAAAACACTGTCGCAATAGTCGAGTTTAGATGTAACCAATGCATGAACAAGTTTCTCACTGTCAGAAAGAAAGAGAATGTCACATACGATCATATTTTCTTGACCTGGTAAGGACTCTAGCTGCTGTATTTTGGACGACCTGTAGCTTGTTTATTGACGAAGCAGGACAACCACCTAGAAGTGCATTACAATAGTCCAGTCTAGAGGTCATGAATGCATGAACTAGCTTTTCTGCATCAGAAACAGATAACATGTTTCGTAGCTTGGCAATGTTTCTAAGATGGAAGAATGCAGTTTTTGTAACATTGGAAATATGATTTTCAAAAGACAAATTGCTGTCTAATATAACACCCAGATTTCTGACTGTAGAGGAAGTAACAGTACATCCGTCTAGTTGCAGATTGTAATCTACAAGATTCTGTGTAGTGTTTTTTGGTCCAATAATTAGTATCTCTGTCTTATCCGAATTTAATTGGAAAATTATTGGTCATGCAATCTTTTACATTTTTAACACACTCTGTTAGCTTAGATAATTGGGAAGTTTCATCTGGTCTTGTTGAGATATATAGCTGAGTATCATCAGCATAACAGTGGAAGCTAATTACGTATTTTCTAATAATATTACCAAGGGGCAACATGTATATTGAAAATAGAAGGGGACCTAGGACGGATCCTTGTGGCACTCCATATTTTACTGATGATAAATGAGATGATTCCCCATTTAAATAAACAAAATGGTAGTGATCGGACAGGTAGGATCTAAACCATCTTAGAGCCTGCCCTTGAATACCTGTATAGTTTTGTAATCGATCTATGAGTATGTCATGATCTATGGTGTCGAACGCAGCACTAAGATCAAGTAAAACTAGCAATGAGATCAGAATCAGAATCAGAATCAGAATGAGCTTTATTGCCAGGTATGTTTACACATACGAGGAATTTGTTTTCGTGACAGAAGCTCCACGGTACAACAGAATGACAGCGACAGAACATAAAACACATAATAAAAGAATAAAAAATACAAATAAGTAGATAGTGAATGACAATATACAAATTGAAAAATTGTAGGCAGGTATATTACAAAATGCAGTTATGTATGTAAACCAGATGCAGCCTTGATCTGACGCAAGGAGCAGGTCATTTGTAATTTTAACAGTTTCTGTGCTATATCTCTGTTTTATCATTATTTAACTGTAAAAAGTTCTGGGACATCCACAATTGTATGCTCTCTATACAGTCAAATAGTGTGGAAACTGACTTTTCAGCTTCTGGTGCAAGTGAAAGATAGAGTTGCGTGTCATATGCATACTGGTGAAATGAAATATTATACTGGTTAATCACACCAGCTAAAGGAAGCGTGTATAGGTTAAATAAAAAAATTACCTAAAATCGAGCCTTGAGGAACACCACAAGAAATGTTGTAATGCCTGGAAGTATAGGTACCCAGAGTAACACAGTGTATTTAAATAGTATCTGAACCAGTCCAAGACAGGACCTGATAGACCGAACCAAATCTGAAGTCAGTCGAGTAAAATCTCTTGGTCAGCGGTGTCAAAAGCAGCAAGTCCCGAATAACTTGCAGATCATTAAAGACCCTAATCAAAGCGGTTTCTGTGCTGTGGTTTAGAGAGTTATTGAGCTGTATGGATGCTATATATATATATATATATATATATATATATATATAGTTTTTTTGTTTGTTTTTTCCTCAATTATTTACCAAGAAAAGGTAGATTAGATATCGTTCTGTAATTGCTGAGCACAGAATAATAACTTTTCTTCAGCAGTGGCCTAACAATTGCTGTTTTAAAAAAATTCTGGAAAAACTCCTTGCTGTTGGGACTGTTTAATGATATTCTGGATATCTGATAATGAGTAGTTCACAACAGTTTGGAGAAATTTTGTGGGTAATGGGTGTAAAGTCCAGGTAGAGGAATTTAAATGTGATATGACCTGTATCAGTGTACTGGAGCTGTCAGCTGAGAAGGAAGACATATTACAACGGACCAGCTGGAGAGTTGGAGACCTTTCAAGAGGGAGCAAGTGCTGGCACTGTTTGTCTTACGGAAGTCATTTTTTCAGTAAAAACTTCTGCAAACTCTCAACTCACTTTGCACTTGTGAGACGTTCTGATGATAATTCATTTGAGTGGTTAAGTAGCCTATTAAAAGTGTAGAGTAAGTATCTACGGTTATCTTTGTTGCAATCAACAAATTGCAATTAAACAAATAAATAAATAAGCTTTATTAATTGCATTATTTAAAATTTTCAAATGAGTCTTATAGATGTCATGGTGAAATGTAAGCTTTGTGTGCTTCCATTTCCTTTCTGCTCTCTTGGAGTCTCTTTTTAATTTTACAGTGGGTGAACTATTTCTCCATGGGGTTTTAGTTGTCCCAGAGACAGTCTTTGTTTTTAAAGGTGCAACAGAGTCGATATAATTGAACATCCTGAGGCTAAAATTCTCAGCATAAGTGTCTACTGAGGCGGAAGTGAGAGGAGGGAGAGATGACATGAGCTCCATGAAAATAGTGGGAGAATCAGTATAGAGATAGAGCTTGTTGACCATTCTCTTATCACAGTTTTGGTTCATTCTGTAATCTCATAAAAAAAAAAAACACCCACATACACAATGGTCAAATATGGCAATATTAGCAAACTGTGGTTGGCTGACAGTTAGGCCACCGTCGAGTGTGTGACGTTGTTTGTGTGTGGGACAGTTACATGCTCAATAAGGCCAAATAAGGCCATTAACACTGTCCTTCACTCGTAGAAAAGATGCCTTTAACAAATATTTAAAAAAAATAGTGTTTTTATGTTGTTTGTACATTAATTTGTAATAATAAGTCATTGATAATAACTTTTCTGAGTCATTAGTTATATTGATAAGGGGCAGCTGTGGCCTAATGGTTAGAGAGTTGGACTTCAAGTCTCGGTGCTGGCAGGAATTGTAGGTATATACCTAGATAGATACCCAATACAAAACAGATGAGTGTTATATATCAGTCTCTCCTCGTCAAGTCCTCTTGGTTACAAAAGTGTAAAAATTAGCCCAAATATTGTAGAAGTCTTTAAGTTTCCCTTTAACTGCAGAAGTCAGCTTTTCCATGGTGAAGTTGTTATTCATTTCTTTAATCCAAAGCACAGAGAAGGGACCTTGTATCTTCTTCCATTTAAAGCAATATCCTGCTTGCCCTGGAGCAAACTAAAGTCAATTTGGGTTCACAAGGAACATTTTCGTCAGTCAGTTCATCAAAATCATAACACAAGAGTATTCTTCCAAATATATATATATATATATATATATATATCTCAATACACTCCCACATACAATAGTAAAGGGTTCCAATGTCTTGTTTACATTTTAAACAACTGTCAGGAATATTTGGATAAAATTTAGGTAATTTAGCCAGAGTAATAAATCTCCTCAAGAGCCATTTATATTCCAGCAAACTGCGTCATTGACACTATATGTTTGGGCTGACAAGAATCCCTCCCATCATCTTTAGAAATGTCTTCATGAAGGTCATTGTTTCCATGAAGTTAAACCTTCCGAAAACATTCCTGAGTGTTACAAAGAATATAGCTGGAATAATAACTCAATGAAAGATATAGAAAACTGAATGAACTTTTCAACACCCCCACACCTCTGGAGGCAGGGTGTAGATTAATGTAAACATGTCACGACGCTCGCGCCAAGTCCAGTGTCATGTTTGCAATTCAAAAGAACCATTCCATAATCACTCCTTTATGGGAAATGTGAATGGCTCATAGTCTGAGAACTTTAGCATGATGTGTAAAAAACATATTGGAGTCATTTTTTTTACTTTATTTTATTAGTGTTTGTTTATTTTATTGAACTGGATAAATTGCTTAACCTTTTTATATTTTATGTGGTGTCATGATTTATTATTGTATATTCATTTGGCATTTCATTTACTGTATACAAAGTATTAAATACTTTCTTGGAATCTTTAAAGTCTGTCTGTAAGCGATCGTTCAGGTGCGGATATATTTGTGCAGCTCTGCAATTCGACACTTCTTAGTCCTGTGTATTCAGGAGATGTTGTTCTATGGTTAACCTCTGTAGAATGAGGAACGAACCGAGAAAATAAATCATGCATCAAAGAAGGTGTAGTTAGAACACACCCACCGATTGCGTAATCACCACGGACCAATGGAGTCTCAAAGGTGTTTAGGAGCCAAAGCAAACTCCCCCATAAAGTTCACTTTGGTGAGCTGTTTCGAACTCAAAAAGTACCTCATATCAGTTCGTTATTCGATTTCGTTTGAAGTATACAGGGGTCTTTACTCATGTCTTGAAGAGCCTCTGAGAGCTCTTTTATCTGTTAGAAAATGGGTTTTTTTTTTTTTTAATTCTCCACGCTAGCAATTTCCCTGAAATTTTCCACTGATCATAATCGGACTGTTTTAGTCACATTCATTCCTTAGATATTTTACTACTAGTAATTTCATTATATTTGGCTTTTTAATTAGTTTCCCCAGGTTTTATGGTAATTGTGCCCGATAAATGTTAGATCTGTATATTGTACAACTTAATATCTCTCCTGTAATATATGCCATGAAGAGGCACTAGTCTAATTTGTATTGACTGATAATGATCGGTCTATTATCCAGAAAGTTTACAAAATCATTATAAAGAAGCCAACTTGCTTGAAATCAAAATCTGGGAGGGGGAGTACGAGATTATCCCTTTGGAATGTACATGTAATAGGGACATGATCTGACAACTTTTACCTACCTTTGCAACTAAACTGTTGGAAATTAAAAAATTATAAATTCTTGAAAATTTTTATATGTATTCAAAAAGCATGAATATTCTTTCTTGCATAGATTGAGAGTGATTAATTATTTGTTGATTTTTTTATCGATTGAAAATACTAGTAAAAATACTTCTATAGTTTATCTAAAATTATGTATATATAGTCAAATATTTATAATATATGTATCCAGTAGTTATACAAGCAACTTGAGCTATGAGCTTCTCCACCCTTCCTCCAGACTCTAGGACCTTGGTTTCCAAATGAAATATAAAACTTGTTCTCTTCTGAAAAGAGGATTTTGGAGCACTGGGCAACAGTCCAGTTCTTCTTCTCCTGAGCCCAGGTAAGATGCCTCTGACATTGTCTGTGCTTCAGGAGTGGCTTAACAAGAGGAATACGACAACTGTAGCCAAATTCCTTGACGCATCTGTGTGTGATGCTCTTGATGCCTTGACCCCAGCCTCAGATCATTCCTTGTGAAGTTCACTCAAATTCTTGAATCAATTTTACTTTACAATCCTCATATGGCTGTGGTTCTCTAGGTTGGTTGTGCATCTTTTTCTTCTACACTTTTTCCATCCACTCAACTTTCTGTTAACATGCTTGGATACAGCACTCTGTGAACAGCAGCTTCTTTGGCAATGAATGTTTGTGTCTTACCCTCCTTGTGAAGGATGTCAATTATTGTCTTCTGGACAAATGTCAGACAGCAGTCAAAATTATCACAATTAAAACAACCAATGTCTTTAACAACTTCAGTCTGTGAGCATTGAATGTATTAATACACGAGTTTCACAATCGGAGTTGAATTACTGAAATAAATCTACTTTTCCACAACATTCAAATATTCAAATATATTTAGATGCAGCTGTATATTATGTAGCACCATGGTCCTGCGATGCATGACATTTCGTTCCAGACATGTAGCAGAATGACAATAAAGCTCAATTTGACACAGGAAAAATACACAGTTCAACACTCACAATTTTTTTTTTTTTAAATAAACCACAAATGTTATGTTTATGTACAGTGATTTTTGTTTTTGTCAGTAGTCATTGGTTAATAAGATAATTAGCGCTGTCATATGATTAATCGCATCTAAAATAACAGTTTTTGTTTACATAATACATATGTCATGGGGTGCTTCTGTGAGAAGCACGGAGCGAGGAAAGGCAATATCAAATTCAAAGTCTTTAATAAATCCAAAGTAAACAGGAAATCACACAAAGCACTGTAAACAATTCCAGACAAGGGAGAACAGAACGGGCTAGAACTAAATAGGCAAGACATTAAAGGAACACACCTGGGAACAATACAAATTAATTAATCAAACACAACTGGAGATGAATTCACATGAGGAGGACAGAAACAGGAAGGACCAAATAAGGAAAACAGGGACATACATGTGGCAATATATGTGTGTACTGTGTATATTTTTTATGTACATAGAAAAACACACACATGCATTTATATATTTCAGATAAATATTTAACATATAATATAATGTTTATATATTCAATTTATTTATATATAATATGTTCCTGTAGCTCAATTGGTAGAGCATTGTGCTATCAAAAGCGCCGGGTTGGGGGTTTGATTCCCCGGGAACACATGATAGGTAAAAATTGATAGCCTGAATGCACTGTAAGTCGCTTTGTATTGGCTTTTTTGTGTATTTATATATACATAAATATACAGAGTATACCAATATTTTATGTAAAGGATAATATATATTCAATTCTATATTAATATATTAATTATTCATATATATTCAATTAATTAATTAAAGTCATAAAGGATATTTGTGCTATTTAACATTTAATCATTACAGGTTATCTTTAGGCTTCACTGATTCTAATGATTTTGAGGAATCTGTTTTTGAGCAAATACATATTCATTTTTAAGAACAAGAACTCCAAGGCATGTTAATTTTTAGTCTAGAAACTTATGTTGACACACAGCGCTCCGCATTTACTCCAGATTTCTCTCAACATGGTAACACCAGAGCTGCCACTAAAAAACTAACTGGAGTTACTTTCTAGAAAAATTTACTCTGATAAGCAATCTGATTAAATAACTCTTTAAAATGTTTATTTTAAAATGTTACATTAGATTTCTTCTTTTAACCCCTTTCCAGTCACCCCAAAAATAAAACATAAATTTTTAATAAGGTTAATGCATCTTGGTTTTTGTAAGGTTTAGTACTGGATTTGTTCTAAATCATTGTACTAGACAATAAAATCGGTACTATTAGAGATCAAATGATAACCATGCAGCCGTCAGCTACAGTATGGCATCAGACAGTGCACTATAGCAGTTCCACTCATTCTCTACTATAGGAGAGGAAGAATTGTATAAACTTGTTAAATCATCTAAACCAACAACATGTATATTAGACCCTATACCATCTAAGCTCCTAAAAGAGGTGCTTCCAGAAGTCATAGATCCTCTTCTGACTATTATTAATTCCTCATTGTCATTAGGATAAGTCCCCAAAACTTTCAAACTTGCTGTTATTTAGCCTCTCATAAAAAAACACAACTTGACCCCAAAGAACTAGTTAATTATAGACCAATCTCGAATCTCCCTTTTCTGTCCAAGATACTAGAAAAGGTGGTATCCTCATAATTATATTCCTTCTTAGAGACAAATGGTATATGTGAGGATTTCCAGTCAGGATTTAGACCGTATCATAGTACTGAAACTGCTCTCCTTAGAGTTACAAATGATCTGCTCTTATCATCTGACCGTGGGTGTATCTCTCTATTAGTTTTATTGGATCTTAGTGCTGCGTTTGACACAATTGAATTAGCATGGTTTAAATCATACTTATATGACCGCCATCAGTTCGTAGCAGTGAATGAAGATGTATCATATCGATCACAAGTGCAGTATGGAGTACCTCAAGGCTCAGTACTAGGGCCGCTACTCTTCACGCTTTATATGTTACCCTTGGGAGATATCATCAGGAAACATGGTGTTAGCTTTCTCTGTTATGCTGATGATACTCAGCTCTATAAACTCTTAGTAAACAAACTACAGCTAGTCCAAAATGCAGCAGCAAGAGTTCTTACTAGAACCAGGAAGTATGACCATATTAGCCCGGTCCTGTCCACACTGCACTGGCTCCCTATCAAACATCGTATAGATTTTAAAATATTGCTAATTACTTATAAAGCTCTGAATTGTTTAGCACCTCAGTATTTGAATGATCTCCTTTTACATTACAATCCTCTTCGTCCGCTACGTTCTCAAAACTCAATTTGATAATACCTAGAATATCAAAATCAACTGCGGGTGTCAGATCCTTTTCCTATTTAGCACCTAAACTCTGGAATAACCAACTCTGGAATAACATCCAGGTTGGATGTCAGAACTGGACTGAGCCTGGTTTTCCATAATTGACACACTGTTTTCCTAATTATTGTTGTTCAGTTGCTTGGATACAATCTTTTTGTTTAAAGCAATATATAAATAAAGGTGACTTCACTTAAAATATAATATGCAGTACTTTCAGATAGCGCTGTCTAAACATTCATTTGAATTGGTCATATCTTACTACTTTGATTTATTACATGATTGAATATGTTGTGATTTCTGTTTCTATGAAACAAGTCATTAAGTGTGTGTTTTTCACGTCTATGACTAATCAAAACACTTCTTTTACAAAAGCACCTTTGTTGCATACCTAGTTCATGGATGAGTTATATGGTACTTTTATTCTTTAGACCTGTCTGACATAGTCCTGCACATGATGCAGAAACAGACATACACAAACAGTCTCATTATTCCAGTGAATCAAGTTACAAACAGAAACCCATCTGGATTTTCCAGTAAAACGGTGAAATACTTTTTAAAAGCTCTTTCAAGGAACACTCCCAGTGTTCTAGGTGGCCATTATTTGCATTAGATTACTTCATGAATAAGTGACTCGCGTGCACAGGAAGTGAATCGCACTTCTCTGAAGAGGAATTACAAACATTGGCATGATTCCTGAAAGCCTTTCATACCCGTGTTCCTGTAGAAACATGACAGATCCTCAGGAAACACTTTAGATGAATGCATTGTTGGATTAGCGCATGAATGCACAATAAAAACGTTACCTTTCCATTATAAAGCCTTACTGTTCAGCATTTGATTGGAAGTCATCTGTTATTGTTCCTATATTGAAAAGATGAGATTCTCAATTTCCTAGTAATTATATCTTTTTTTTCCACAGTCACTTATCACTGACCAGTTGAATAAAAGCTTGTTTTTCATGCACCCAATGCAATTTGGCTTCAGAACAAACTACTCAACTGAGATAGCCAACTGTTACTTCATTGAAAACAATCAAGTCTTCATTGGATGATGGTGGGGTTACTGAAGCGGTGTTTCTTGACCTCAAGAAATCACAGAATTAAGTAAACAAAGAATTCTAAATGTCTAAATTAATATGTTTTTTTTTTTCAGATAGATTGAATTGGATTGAATCATATTGATCAGGTCGAACACATTATGCTCAAGTACTGTATTATAAATCAACAGCCTTACATGTATCTGCAGGTATACCCCAAGGATCTATTCTGGGCCCATTGCCACATTGTATACCAATGATTTTCTGTCTCTTTGTCCAGACCTTAATATGTATTTGGACACTGCTATCTATATTCAGTACATGGGAGAAGTGTGTCACAAGTGACAAATGGACTTACTAAATCTATAATTCATGTAACACCTTAGTTAGCATAATGCTGTTTACAGTTAAATATTTATAAATGGCTTCATGTTTTTTATTAACCAAAACAAACAGCTCAAGCGCAATGCCAGATGTTTTTGTATCAGGGGAAAGGCTACAAGTAATAGCTGAACACTTTGATTCTATAGAATTCTAGACATTAGCTTGATAAAAATCTGTACAAAAGTGACAGCAAAAAGACACACGAAGCTGAAGCTGGACGTTTATACAATTGCACTAATGCTGCGTTCACACCAAACGCGAATAGAGCGTCAAATTCGCGTCTACCGCGTCTTGTTTGCCGCTTGAACATTTTGAATGCATTCGCGATTTGTTAACGCGGCGTAAATTGACGCCAAGTTCAATTTTTTCAAATCGGGCGGCAGACGCGAATTCGCTTCAAACGCGCCGCGCTAAACGCCTTCACATTGACTTAACATTGAAATCATTCGCGCCTGACGCTCTATTCGCGTTTAGTGTGAACGCAGCATAAGAGAGCTGCAAGGAACTCATGCATTAATTTGCTTCTGATGTTTGTTAGTATTTCTGCATTTCTATATTGCTGATTCATCTGAGTGGGTTAGTTTCACTAGTTATCATGTGATTGACTCTGATGTAAACACAAAATAATTCCATAATATCTACTTTCCTCTGCTCTCATGAGTGATGGATCAAGTCTGTTTACGGAATCCCCTGAAATGTGAAATGACACGCTATGACTCACCCGCTATGACTTTTTTCGTTGTTATCTAACAGTTATTTTAACACATTACTGCTCTGTCAATGTGTTTGAATGCTCAAGTGATCCAGTTCAACCAGAATGTATGACTAGGAATATGACTAAATAGCCATGTGGCAGATGCTGCTGGTTGAAATATGTGAATTTTAGAAATAGTTCTGCTGTTAGTCAGCGAATATATAGAAATATCTACACACGTGACAGGTCCAAAGAAGGACACATTAGATGCTGACTGTAACTGAAGTAAAAGGTTGGTTTCAGCAAAATAACAGCATTTACTACTTGACACTTTGTTCCACTTCCATGCATTTCCATTCAAAAATATGTCCGGTCTACAGATTGTGGGCAATAAACCTCTAATTATCTTTATTCTCACCAAATCTGGGATTCAATCTTTTCGCCCACGTTTTCTTTTAGTCAGCACAGGTTTTGTGTTTCTCTTGGGAACCGATAATACTTTTTGTTAATATTTTTTGTTCAGATTGATGCAAAAGAAGAGTTCTGGCATTTATTCTGCTTACTCTGATATTCTGCTAAAAAGAAATATGCAAAATACAAAGAAATATACAATTAAAAGATTTAAAACTACGACAAAGAAAAAAAGAATTAATGAGAAACAATTGCTTGTTTGTAAAAAAAAGGTAAACCATTAAAATAATGATTGCGCTGATATGAGGTAGACTCCTGGTACACAGCGCACTGAAGGAATAAAGATGTAGAAAAACATTGCACAGAGAAAAGATAAAGATTGCACTGAAATATAATACACATATTGATAATGGTGAACATGATTTCAACAAGTACAACATTATCCTGGATCAACATTCCTGTTCATCATCATTCCATCAACCAATCAGAATTAAGGATGAACTTTTCAGGAAATTTGAGTTTAAGGCTTAAAATCAGGATTGTGTGCTTCTACACTCTTGTTAATCAGCTATTTCCCTCTGATTTTAGGAATCAGTTAAGGGCAGGGTTAGGTTTAGGGGTAGGGATTGGGTTAAGTATGTATTTCTGGACAGTGGATCCCCAACAATCCTCTGTTCAGTCTTAACCACCCGGGGCAAGTCCTGTGCTGTGCATTCCACACAGAAACACAATTCCACAGGATGCTATTCTCTTCTGCTATTGTGCTTTGCTATGATTGTCCCCTATTCTGACTACTTGTGACCTGTTGTTTAGAAAGTCTCTGATCCATAAGCACAATGAAGTGGAAAGGCCCACACTGTAGAGTTTCTGTACCTGAACTTTGAGATAAAAATCATGATCATCTTGTTCTATGTTGTTGTTATTACTCTGTGGTGGAAACTGGTTTCCAAACATTCCAAACCTTTATGATTTTTTCTGTCATCTGAGAGGAGTTTTTGAAGAATGTTGGTGAAATGGTTCCACGTTCCCGATGACTTACATTGTGAGGGGAGAGAATACAGTAAGTCCCTGACTTTTGTGTTCCACTGAAGAAAATAAAAAAAATGAATTTATGGACGAAGTATGGCTTTAACACCAGGTGTCCATGCATCTGTATCAGCGTGTATCAGCCTGCAGGTGGCACTACTGCTCTTAACTAGCTGCTATAGACAGAACACTTACTAATGGAGTCTATTCCTACTGCTTTACTTATTGGTTTAGAATGCATTTTACAAATGTGTCATCACTAATAGAGCCCTGCATGGTCAGGCACCCTCTTATGTCCAGGATTTATTAATCGCACACTCTGGACTTTGAGGTCTTCTGGCTAAAACCTTTTAACTGTTCCCAGAACACGTCTCAGGACAAGGGGATACTCCAAGGCTTTGTAAATCTCTACCCTTGTCATTGAGAAATATGGGTAATCTTTTTTAAAAAAACACCTAAAGACATGTATTTTTTTCTGAGAAGGTTTTAACTAACAATATGATCTGGAAGTAAAGTTGTGTATTATTTGGTGGTATCTGTACAGCTGGTATTTAACTTTTGTTAATTTTATTACATTTTATTAAACAAGTTGTGAAAGCCCCTCTAAAGCCAGTTATGACCAGACTGGAAGACCAGATCAAACCAGCTTAGTCCAGTCTGTATTATAAGAAGCTCTGGGCTTTTCTGACCCCTGTCATGTGCTGATAAAAACCCAACTGAAACCAGACTGAGTTGGTGGGTGGGTGGTTTTAGACGGGTTTTGCTGGGTGAACAGCTGACTAACCAGCTCACACCATCTGACCAGCACAGGCCGCTTTCAGATGAAGAATTCAGCAGGGCTTCGTATTCCCACCATCGAATCAAGGATCTCAAGATCTCAAGATTTAAGTAAAACTACAACATTCTTTCATGCATCCAGATTAGTTTCACAAGAAAAATATAAACTCCTCTAACTTTTATTTATTTATTGTGAAATTGTTTTGTTATAAGATTGTACAGATCTGGTGATGCAGTAATAATTGTGAAAAACATTGTTACGCAATAAAGATTCAGATAATATCAATACCATCATATCATGAGATGCAACGGTCCAAACTGAAATGGGTTGTGTTTAGGTTGTGTTTTCTCCCTTTATTATCATTATTAGTGTTGTGTGTGATGAATGGTGTGTTGTAGTTGGTGTTTTGCTGACGCATTGTTATGCTGTCTCCAGCTGAGTTGTTCACAGTGTGTTGAAAGGGTCTCTTTCAAAGAGAAATTCTTTTTTTGTTTTTTTTGAGTCAGGTGAATTAGTCACTGCTCTATATTTAATATGATGAGTATCTGTGAGTATAACTGTTGTGGTTAAGTGATGAGTGATTGATCCGTGGGCGTGTCTTGAACATATAAACCGCGCGCATCCCTGAGCATCAATGAACACCCGACAGCAGCGCGCGCTATGGTGAGTGACCCGATTAAACATTCACTATTCTATCTTTACATCTCAACATCATATCATTTAGTTATCTGTGTCATTGTTCTTCTATATGTGTCTCTGGAAGACAGAAGCAGTCATCAGTAGCACAGGTGTATTTGTAGCAATAGACAATAATAGATTGTATGGGTCAAAATATCATTTTTTCTTTTATCCCAAAAATATCATTGTTTCTTTTATCCCCAAAATCATTAGGATATTAAGCAGAGACCATGTGCCATGTTCCACCGTGAATAATATATGCATGTCTAAGAACTTACTTTGAACAACTTTAAAGATGATTTTCATAACATATATGTATTATTATTTTTTTATTATTATTTTTTTTGCTCCCTCAGATTCCAGATTTTCATATAGTTGTATCTCAGATAGCTCACTCTTATGACTGGGTTGGGTCTCCAGGGTCACATATATAACGCACGCTTCTGCTCTTTCGTTTCTCTAGTTTCTTCTCACAGTGTTGGTTCTTCCGGTCCTCTGTGGAGCCGGTTTGGCGTCGGAAGGTTACTTTTACCGGCGCACGGATCCGGTCACCGGAGAGCAGCTGCTGTGTGACAGGTGTCCTCCAGGAACGCGCATGCGCGCGCACTGCACGTCCTCACGTCAGACGGAGTGCGTGGCCTGTGGAGCGGGTCTGTTCACGGAGTTCTGGAACTACATCCCGTACTGTCTGCGATGCGACGCGTGCTCCGATCACCAGCGGGTCGTTCGGCCGTGTAACGGAACCGTGAACACGGTGTGCGAGTGTGAAGCGGGCTTCTTCTGGGATCAGCACTTCTGCAGGACACACAGCGAGTGTAAACCGGGCCACGGAGTCCAAGCTCCAGGTGACCAGCCGATACTGATTAACACATGACACACAGTCAAACCAACCATTCTCCAACTTCTGATCTGTGTTTAGTGGCAGGCGCAGGACACTGTAGTTCATTCATGTACGTGAGGAGGGCGAAATAAACCAAACATTTATGACCCTGGAGCACAAAACCAGTCAGAAGGGTTCATTTTTCAAAATTGAGATTCATACATCATCTGAAGCTGAATAAATCATCTCTCCATTGATGTCTGGTTTGTTAGGAGAACAATATTTAAAATTCTGGAATCTGAGGAAGCAAAAAAATCTAAATATTGAGAAAATCATCTTTAAAGTTGTTCAAATGAAGTTCTTAGCAATGAATATTACTAATCAAACATTAGGTTTTGATATATTTATGTTAGAACATTCACAAAATATCTTCATGGAACATGATCTTTACTAAGTATCCTAATGATTTTTGGCATGAAAGAGAAATACAAATATACCCCAGAGACTAAAGACTGGTTTTGTGCTGCAGGGACATACAGTATATTATACCCAAACATTCTTCATACAGCGGACAACCAGAAAAATAAATAAATAAAAAATGTATATCAAAAATGATTCGGACACTTTTAGGTGAGCGTGTGTATCTTAAGTGTTTTTTCTTTAATTGCTAATGTGATCTTTTCCCACCGCAGACTGAATAAACGAAGCACTGACTGCTCATTAGTTGAGCTACACTGGTTTCATCGAACTGTGTATTTAACATCTATTCAAGAATTCATTACAGACCTTTCTGTCAAAGTTATCTGAATTTGATCTGATTACCATCTTCTAAACTTTGATCATGTGAGAAATCTTGAAGGTGTCTGACTAAATTTGGGTTTGACTATTTATTTAATGTTGGAAATGTAATAGGTTACAGAGTACAAGTTACCATATAAAATATGTAATAAGGCGCATATTTCAGTTACTTTATTTAAGTAATGTACATGATTACATTTGGTTACTTTTTTATTACTTTTCCCCCAAAATTACTCAAAACTGTTAATCATTTTCAAATATTTAAAGCAGGCAGTACTGCATAAGACATATATGGTACTGTTATATGAAACACTGCCATCTAACAATTCCTTGGAAAAGAACAGTTAATCTTAAGAAAATAAAGCATGCGCCGCTTAAACCCAAATAGTTAATGAAACAGTTACTAAGCATGTGTCCTTTTCTGTGTCCTAAACTCCTGAAACATTGGTGTCTCATATTTTCAAGCAGTCAATGCAATTAATGAAAGAAATAAATTAAAACTATTTGTGTGAAAATTTTCAGTTGTAATCGTTAGCATTTTCATAAGTAACTGTAATTTAATGACACATTTTTTCAGCGTTATACAGATGTATTAAGTAACTGTAGTTTGTTCACAGTTGTTAGGCAACAGCACAACAGCCGAGACTCACAGCGGTTCTGCATCGGCATCATGTTGCTTGTCAACCGTTAAATTGATCTGAAGGATGACTCTACGTGATCTGTTATGTTTGCTTTCATTTAAAGCTCAGTGTGTTTTGTCACACTGCCTGTATTTTGTTGGGTGTGGTTCGGAAACAGACGCACTGTCTGCGCTGCTCTTGTACAAACAGTGATTCATGTGAAAGTGGATCGCAGCGACTGATGTGTAATGTGTGATGATGTCTCTGCAGGTACCCCACACAGAGACACGGTGTGTGAGCCCTGCGCAGACGGACACTATGCCAACATCATGCAGACACATGCAACATGCGTTACTCACAGCGCTTGCAAAGCAGATGAACAGCTGGTGCTGCCCGGATCCAGGTGGCACGATAACGTGTGTGCAACCTGTGACCATCTCACACAGAAAGGTACACACATTCACAATTACACAGCACACACAACCACCCAGATCACCAGAGCTGCTGCCTTCTTGACTTGATATCACAATGCTGAGAACTGTGAAATGTAAAAGCAAGAAATAAACTTAGAAGGGTGTTTTCTTCCAGATTGGGTGGATTTATTCAAGTCGGTTCTGTCCGGTCTGCACGTTCAGTACGGGACTTCCACTGAGCGTCTGCAGAAGTTAGTGAACCGCCGTCTGCGCAAGAAGAGGTTCGGCAAGCATGCAGCGCTGCATCCGACGCAGCATCTCCAGCACTGGAGCAAAGAGACATCACAGGAGGAGCCGCTAAACCTGCCGTCCATCCTGGAGGAGTCACACCTGAATCTGCTAGCAGACCGGATCGCACGCAAGATCCGCCGATCCCAGCAACACTGCAGCAAAACTCCACCGCAAGCTTTATAACAGATGAAGCCTGTTCACACTGCACTGAAAAACACCCTGCACTGATTTGAGTTTGACACTGTCTCACCTGTTTTAGAAAATCAGATTTTGTCGTGACCGTTAGCTGCTTTGACATCTGGATCAGTTTAACACTCCAGTAAAGGATGTTAGATGTGTGACACTCAGATTGTACACGGGCACTTTACAGTCTGTCCTGTCAATAAATTGAACATGCTTTGTTGCATTAGACTCCTCTGTTTTAAAGTATTGCAGATTATTTTTTGTAATGGTTTTGCATTGAAAGTTTGTTCTTTATTTTTTTATTCTCTGGAAATAGTTACCAGACAACAAAACGGCTCATTAAACACACTGAAAAGAGCGGATGTGAAATATATCTTGTCTCTAGGGTTTTCCTTTGAATTACCTGAAATGCATCTACTGTCGTTTTTTTGGCAAGATAAGAGTAACTTCGTGCAGTTTTGTATTGCATTTACTTATTCAGATTTCACCGACAAGAATTCACTTGCACAACTGTGGAAACAAACATGAAGTTTCAAGTAAGAAAGGAGTTCATCAAGACACAAATATTGGGTTGACAAAGTCTGATCAGATCATTTATAACTCAAGTTATTGTTAACTAAAACTTTTTTTTTTTTTACTTTTTTGAAAATTCAAATAAAATAAAATAAAATTAATGAAAAACATTAACTGGTAGCTAAAATAAATGAAGTGAAGTTGAAGTACTAAAAGTCTCTTGTGCCTCTTTGGATTGATTTCTGGTTTTGACCCCTGCTTGTTGGATTCTGATTTGGATTACCCAATAAATACCACACTGCATTTGGATCTCTCGTCTCCTGTGTTTCCCTGGGTTCCGATCGTAACACATACGCGGTCCCGATCGTGCCGTCCCTCGTTGTCAGAGGACCTGTGAGCGCTTCGGTGGCTCAACAGGGCTAACAGATTTCCTCTTACACTTACTACGTTCAATAACCGTTTCACTTAAACCAACACAATAGTATAACATAAATCTACAACCTTTCCAACAGAAATCACTGCAACTACACACAGGCCATAATGTCTTCTGCCCGTAAACAAATCAAAATAAAACTGGCGAAGACATTTCCTGTGTCCAATCTGACACTTAAATAAAAACAAAAGATGCTTCTGAACAAATATGAATGATTAACTCAATTTTTTTTGGTTATACATAGTAGATTTCGATTGGAACCAACCATTTAGCACATCCATTCTATTATTGTCTCTCCTCTCGTCTTTTTTTCCCCAGATATTTCTCAGGATAAACCAATCACATTAGACTCATCTACATTGGAGGCAAATAACTCAAATACCACTCAAAATAACTCCATCCACTCAAACAGGAGTCAATCAAACTTGATAGTAGAAACCCACATTTTGATTCAAGTACACATCAACCAACCCTTAGAGTTATCTATCAGTCTATCATTGAGATCGTCAAGAACACCAAATTCCTTGCTGTTCACCTAGCGGAGATCCTTACCTGGTCTCTCAACACTAACAATACAGCAAAGAAAAGCACAGCAGCTTCTGAACTTCCTACAAAACCTGAGGAAAGCACATCTCCCACAGAGGGACTATTGAGAGCAGAGAGCATTTCATAAACGTTTCACCCTCCACAGGGTGGTCCTGGAGGAACGCTGTCTCATTACACCTTAAGGTAAGGTAAGGTAATTTATTTATAAAGCACAATTAAAAACAACAGGTAGTTGACCAATGTGCTGTACAATTTGAAAACATACAAAAGCAAATGTGCAAAACATTTACACAATACTATACAAATATCTAGCTACTCTCATAAAACAAACAATAAACTTACTCAGCTATCTGATTTAGACAGGAATGCCAGAGAAAAAAAGATGAGTTTTTAAGAAAGATTTACAGTTTTTTTTCAATCGCTAACAGGCGCTTAACCATACTTCAGATACTTTTTCTAAACTCTTAACACAGACAAACACCTACAAAACACAATTGGCCAAATGGATAATTTTCTTCTCAAAAATACATTTTGTTAAATATATACTAAATCTTCATTTCAAAATAGAACACATCTTTCTCTGCACACACCAACTTTACCAAAACACTGGAAATCTGACTCAAAATTAAATGATTCTGTCAAAGAATAACACTTGTTTTCACCTCACAAGGTACATGCAGTCAATCAAAGTACACCAGGTTTCAAAATACTGGCTATTGTTGACATTACAAAAACTGCATAGACTTTTCAGTCACAGTTTTACAGGTATATGCATGCAAAACATGCAATTCACTGTTTTACACTAAATTTCTTGGTTAGGAACTGTATGTCCAAATGTACAGTAATGTTCACATTAAAAAGCATTCTAGTAAAAATATATTTTTTCCTTTACTGTTTACTGCAGGAGGTACAGTAGAAACACGGTATGATAGAACAGAAAAGGTTTGACAGTATTGCTTACAGTGAACAAAATATCCATGAAACACATAAGAGCATTCTGAACAAAAAACAACAACAGCAAAAAGCCCAGATAAAAAGGGGGGGGGATAAAAACAATCTCTCACTGCTTCTCTCACTGCTCCTGCTCCTCTCACTGCTCCTCTCACTGCTCCTGCACCTCTCACTGCTCCTCTCACTGCTCCTCTCACTGCTCCTGCTCCTCTCACTGCTCCTGCTCCTCTCACTGCTCCTCTCACTGCTCCTATCACTGCTCCTCTCACTGCTCCTGCTCCTCTCACTGCTCCTCTCACTGCTCCTCTCACTGCTCCTCTCACTGCTCATGCTCCTCTCACTGCTCCTGCTCCTCTCACTGCTCCTCTCACTGCTCCTCTCACTGCTCCTCTCACTGCTCATGCTCCTATCACTGCTCCTGCTTCTCTCACTGCTCCTCTCACTGCTCCTATCACTGCTCCTGCTTCTCTCACTGCTCCTCTCACTGCTCCTCTCACTACTCCTGCTCCTCTCACTGCTCCTGCTCCTCTCACTGCTCATGCTCCTCTCACTGCTCCTCTCACTGCTCCTGCTCCTCTCACTGCTCCTCTCACTGCTCCTCTCACTACTCCTGCTCCTCTCACTGCTCCTGCTCCTCTCACTGCTCCTGCTCCTCTCACTGCTCCTCTCACTGATCATGCTCCTGCTCCTCTCACTGCTCCTGCTCCTCTCACTGCTCTTGCTCCTCTCACTGCTCCTCTCGCTGCTCCTGCTCATCTCACTGCTCCTGCACCTCTCACTGCTCATGCTCCTCTCACTGCTCCTGCTCCTCTCACTGCTCCTGCTCCTTTCACGGCTCCTGCTCCTCTCACTGCTCCTGCTCCTCTCACTGCTCCTGCTCCTCTCACTGCTCCTCTCACTGATCATGCTCCTGCTCCTCTCACTGCTCCTCTCACTGCTCCTGTACCTCTCACTGCTCATGCTCCTCTCACTGCTCCTGCTCCTCTCACTGCTCCTCTCACTGCTCCTGCTCCTCTCACTGCTCCTGTACCTCTCACTGCTCATGCTCCTCTCACTGCTCCTGCTCCTCTCACTGCTCCTCTCACTGCTCCTGCTCCTCTCACTGCTCCTCTCACTGCTCCTGTACCTCTCACTGCTCTTGCTCCTCTCACTGCTCCTCTCACTGCTCCTGTACCTCTCACTGCTCATGCTCCTCTCACTGCTCCTCTCACTGCTCCTGCTCCTCTCACTGCTCCTCTCACTGCTCCTGCTCCTCTCACTGCTCCTCTCACTGCTCCTATCACTGCTCCTATCACTGCTCATGCTCCTATCACTGCTCCTGCTCCTCTCACTGCTCCTCTCACTGCTCCTCTCACTGCTCCTGCTCCTCTCACTGCTCCTCTCACTGCTCCTATCACTGCTCCTCTCACTGCTCCTGCTCCTCTCACTGCTCCTCTCACTGCTCCTCTCACTGCTCATGCTCCTATCACTGCTCCTGCTTCTCTCACTGCTCCTCTCACTGCTCCTATCACTGCTCCTGCTTCTCTCACTGCTCCTCTCACTGCTCCTCTCACTACTCCTGCTCCTCTCACTGCTCCTGCTCCTCTCACTGCTCATGCTCCTCTCACTGCTCCTCTCACTGCTCCTGCTCCTCTCACTGCTCCTCTCACTGCTCCTCTCACTACTCCTGCTCCTCTCACTGCTCCTGCTCCTCTCACTGCTCCTGCTCCTCTCACTGCTCCTCTCACTGATCATGCTCCTGCTCCTCTCACTGCTCCTGCTCCTCTCACTGCTCTTGCTCCTCTCACTGCTCCTCTCGCTGCTCCTGCTCATCTCACTGCTCCTGCACCTCTCACTGCTCATGCTCCTCTCACTGCTCCTGCTCCTCTCACTGCTCCTGCTCCTTTCACGGCTCCTGCTCCTCTCACTGCTCCTGCTCCTCTCACTGCTCCTGCTCCTCTCACTGCTCCTCTCACTGATCATGCTCCTGCTCCTCTCACTGCTCCTGCTCCTCTCACTGCTCCTCTCACTGCTCCTGTACCTCTCACTGCTCATGCTCCTCTCACTGCTCCTGCTCCTCTCACTGCTCCTCTCACTGCTCCTGCTCCTCTCACTGCTCCTCTCACTGCTCCTGTACCTCTCACTGCTCTTGCTCCTCTCACTGCTCCTCTCACTGCTCCTGTACCTCTCACTGCTCATGCTCCTCTCACTGCTCCTGCTCCTCTCACTGCTCCTGCTCCTCTCACTGCTCCTGCTCCTTTCACGGCTCCTGCTCCTCTCACTGCTCCTGCTCCTCTCACTGCTCCTGCTCCTCTCACTGCTCATGCTCCTCTCACTGCTCCTGCTCCTCTCACTGCTCCTGCTCCTCTCACTGCTCATGCTCCTCTCACTGCTCCTGCTCCTCTCACTGCTCCTGCTCCTTTCATGGCTCCTGCTCCTCTCACTGCTCCTGCTCCTCTCACGGCTCCTGCTCCTCTCACTGCTCCTGCTCCTCTCACTGCTCCTGCTCCTCTCACTGCTCATGCTCCTCTCACTGCTCCTGCTCCTCTCACTGCTCCTGCTCCTCTCACTGCTCATGCTCCTCTCACTTCTCCTGCTCCTCTCACTGCTCCTCTCACTGATCATGCTCCTGCTCCTCTCACTGCTCCTGCTCCTCTCACTGCTCTTGCTCCTCTCACTGCTCCTCTCACTGCTCCTGTTCCTCTCACTGCATCTCTCACTGCTCCTGCTCCTCTCACTGCTCCTGCTCCTCTCACTGGGCCTGGTCTTCTCACTGGGCCCCTTGCTCTTACTCTTCCTCGTTCCATACATTACAATTCTGTTTCTGTTTCCAAAAATATCACTCTTCAAAGTCCTCCTTTTATTGTATAAGTGTCAATGTAATAGAAAAAAAATAACCCCTGCCATTGAATCTGAGCCAGATTGGAATCAGTTGTGGTTGGCCCAATTTACACAACATAAATCAGCTAAGATATATTGTTTTTGAACTGATATCAATGCAGAAGCAGAGGTTTTTATACTGTATCTAAGGTTTGGAACATTGTTTTTGCTATTGTGGGATGTTGTGTGTTAACATTTGTAAATACTACAAAAACCATCCATAATTTTGTTGGGAGGTATAGCTTGTCTGTTCAGAAAATGTAAGCATTGTGGAAATGTGTTCAATGACTCCATATTGTGTGAAAACGACATGAAATGTGTGAATGGTATGGCCACAATAGACAGATGCTGTGCTAATTGTGTTTAGAGTTTTGAAAATGTGACAACTGCTTGGACAAATGCTTGTTAGCGACGGTAAAAAAAACGGTAAAAGACACCACTGTGGAGGCAGTTCTAATATGCGAAGGCAGACTATTCCTGAGTTTCGGTGCCAACACAGGAAAAAGAACGATCACCCCAAAGTTTGCATCTAGACCTTGGGACAATTAACATTTTCTGGTGAGAGGACCTAAGTGATCTTGATGGAGAGTATATCTGCAATAGATTTGATAGATAAGGTTGTGCCAGACCATTTAGAGATTTAAAAACAAACAACTAAATCTTAAAATCAATTCTATAGCGGATAGGCAACCAATGTAAAGAAAATAAAATCGGAGTGATATGGCTCCACTTTCGAGATCCTGTCAGTAATCTAGCTGCGGCATTTTGAACAATTTGCAAACGTCTCAAAGTCGACTGATTAATTCCTGCATACAAAGCATTACAATAGTCTAAAAGTGAGGTCACAAAAACGTGCATTACTCTCTCTAGATCCTCAACAAAAATGACTTGACTTTTGACAGGGTTCTTAATTGAAAGAAGCTTGATCGCACAACAGCGTTTACTTGTTTGTCAAATTTTAGGGAGTTATCAAAAATTACCCCCAAGTTTTTCACCATGGATTTAAAATAAATAGATAAAGAACCTAAATCAACCCAGGGTGACTCAGATACATTAGAGGGTGCAAACACAACAATCTCACTTTTACCTTCATTTAGATGCAGAAAATTAGCAGCCAGCCAAGTTTTCAAATCATTCAGACATGTTAAAAGATGCCCCTAATGAATGATTATCTTCCTTTTTTACAGGCATATATATCTGTGTATCATCTGCGTAGCGTTTTTGAAAAATAGCACCAATTGGAAGCATATATAATGAAAACAAAATGGGTCCCAACATGGACCCTTGAGGTATTTTTCACATTTAAGACTTTAAGACACTAACTGTACAGAGCTGAAATGACAATAAAGCTACTCTGACTCTGACAGACAGACAGACAGAGACAGGCAGCTGAGATGATGTGAGATCAGTTCTGTATTCAAATATTGTGCCTCCCGTGTCCTCACATGCAAACTGCACTTCTACTCTCCTTTCATATAAATGCGTCTCTTTTGCATGTGGTTGTGATAAAGGTGTAGCTTTAATGTTTTGTCTTGAATTCCTGATCAGGAAGCGTCTGTGTAAATTCTTTATGGCACGTGAAGTGTTTATGTAATAGTATTATCTGTTAGTGACGTGTTGAAGCAGGTATGATGATTCTTCCACATTCCATAGCGTGGAAACCTCCTGCTAGTATAAACTAAAAAAAAGAAGCGCTAGAAGAGAAAGGAACAGAAACCAGTCCTTCTGCTTTTCTAAATCAGCTAGAGACACATTAAAAGGTCATGTGTAATCCTGAAAGCATCTCTTCATATTCACTCTTAGAAATCAGTGCTCTTTTCTGAGAATAATGATTTCACGAAGGACCTTTAACTTTTTTTTCCTCATTATTCTGAGTTTATATCTCAAAATTCTGACTCTTTCTTCTAAACATTCTGAGTTTATATCAGAGGCAGAGCCAGACATCTTAGGGTTTAGCTTAAATCTCATTTGTCCGGGGACATTTTTTACCCATTTATGTCAGCTATTTAATTTTTTTAAATCGAATTGTTCTCAGTCTTCATCATTCTGAAATCATAACATTGAAGGTAATGCATTACAAATAACACAAGTTATGTAATGAGATAAATTTTTCAAGTAACTTAAATCGCATTACTTTTTAATTTGCAAGAAAATATATGTGCTACTTTTTCAAGTAAGTAACGGCATTGAATTGTAGTAACAAGCCACATTACTAGTCATAAAAGTTACTAGTTACTGTCACTTTTTATCAATTTAATGCACACTTGAGCAATAAAACTGTTGATTTCTTTATTTAATATTATTGTTTTAAATGATACTTGTCCTAAACATTTGAATGGTAGTATATCAATGGTAGTGTCATTTTTTTAAATAAAAAATATATAATGCCATTGGGGTTATATATATATATATATATATATATATATATATATATATATATATATATATATACAGTCATGGTCAAAAGTTTTGAGAATTACATAAATATTGGAAATTGGAAAAGTTGCTGCTTAGGTTTTAATAATAGCAATTTGCATATACTCCAGAATGTTATGAAGAGTGATCAGATAAATTGCATAGTCCTTCTTTGCCATGAAAATTAACTTAATCCCCAAAAAACCTTTCCACTGCATTTCATTGCTATCATTAAAGGACCTGCTGAGATCATTTCAGTAATCGTCTTATTAACTCAGGTGAGAATGTTGACGAGCACAAGGCTGGAGATCATTTTGACCGGGCTGATTGGGTTAGAATGGCAGACTTGTTAAAAGGAGGGTGATGCTTGAAATCATTGTTCTTCCATTGTTAACCATGGTGACCTGCAAAGAAACGCGTGCAGCCATCACTGCGTTGCATAAAAATGGCTTCACAGGCAAGAATATTGTGGCTACTAAGATTGCACCTAAATCAACAATTTATAGGATCATCAAGAACTTCAAGGAAAGAGGTTCAATTCTTGTAAAGAAGGCTTCAGGGTGTCCAAGAAAGTCCAGCAAGCAGCAGGATCATCTCCTAAAGAGGACTGGAGTGCCACCAGTGCAGAGCTTGCTCAGGAATGGCAGCAGGCAGGTGTGAGCGCATCCGCACGCACAGTGAGACCAAGACTTTTGGAAGATGGCCTGGTGTCAAGAAGGGCAGCAAAGAAGCCACTTCTCTCCAAAAAAAACATGAGGGACAGATTGATCTTCTGCAGAAAGTATAGTGAATGGACTGCTGAGGACTAGGGCAAAGTCATATTCTCCGATGAAGCCCCTTTCCGATTGTTTGGGGCATCTGGAAAAAGGCTAGATTATGAAAGAATGGGTTGCTATCAGTCCGGATTTGGCCCAGAAGTTCATAGAGAGCATGCCCAGTCGAATTGCAGAGGTCCTGAAAAAGAAGGGCCAACACTGCAAATACTGACTCTTTGCATAAATGTAATGTAATTGTGTCACGAATATTCCATGAAGACAATGATGAAAATTAAACAAGGTTTATTAAATAAATCCACAGAACGCCAAACTGCGAGACAGCTGTGTATTACACAGACAATACCAGACAAATGAAAGATCACACAGCAGCAACTTAAATGCAAGACAAATAAGGGTCATAACGATGAACACCGGAGTAAATTAAATGAATTACCATGACAACTAAAGAATGGCGGGAAAACTGAACAAAAAGACATGTGACGGATGAAAACCAATGACAAATCCATGAAAACACAACTAAGTCCATGATGAAACTAAACAGAACCGTGACATAACGCCCCCTCCTGGAAGGCGTGACCTCGCGCCGCTGATGAAGAGGTAAGGGAGGGATGGTGGGGGCTTTGGAGGAGGGCGAGAAGTTGGAGAAGGGCTGGAAAGGAGGAGCAGGCAGAGGGCTGGTGAGAATGGGCAGGCAGAAAGGCAGAAACTCCATGGTGGCACAGATGGTGGGAGCAACCACAGGAGCACTGATGGAAGTTGTGGCCTGATGTTGCAGCCGTAGGGGTGGAGAGACAGATCACAGCAGAGGGCTCGTAAGTCCGTGGCACAGGCAGAGGGATGTCTGACCGAGGTGGAGCCGGTGGGACAACGGAACCCAGTGAAGTCGGAAGGCCGAGGGTCTCTGGTGGAGCCGAGGGAGGGAGGAACCATGGTGGAACCGAATGGTCGACGGGCCGAGGTGGAGGGAAGGGATCAGAGGACAGAAGAAGAGCCAAAAGATCCACTGACTCAACCGAGGCTGGTGACTGCATGACCTGAGGCTTTACGTCGCTGGAAGGCATCACTAGAGAATACAAAGGGCTGCAGGCATCCAGCTGATGAAGGGCTGGAGGATTGGATGGGATTGGTAGTGTCGGTAGGAGAGTGAGGTTGGTTGGGATCTCAGATAATAATTCACCGTTCAAACCAGGTGAACAATCAATCTTAGTTCTGGCTATAACCGGCAGCAATGAAGAAAGCATAGCAATATCAGGGTGGGGTAGGGTGGGAAGCAGTGCATCCATTTTCCAGTCAATTAGCCAATCCTCCCCAGTATCAATGTCCACCAAAATTCCCACAGGGACGGCTGTTGCCGGCTCACACCCCTGGTCAGACTTACATAGGGGCTTCAGCTCCGGGGCGTAAGTGAGTGCTGTCATCACAGGCTCCATTCTCACAGTGGACGGAAGCTCCTCTTCTGCGGGGGGCTCTGGCATTGTCGTCTCCTTTGTGAGGGGTATTGGTGGGTTGCGCTCTGGGTCTGACTGTGCGATGTCTGTGCAGTGTGATTGGACAAGGCTGTTATCATCCTCCACTTCGCCCACTGTGAATGTGGATCCATATGTCCACAGCGCAAAGTTAATATAAGACTCTAGGGTCCAGCTACGAGTACCGCGGGGCATGACAAAGCAGAGATCTTCATCCAGTCCACACCCAAATCCCTCCATTAGACAGACGTCATCACAGGTGGCAAGATGGCAGATGTCAAGGAACTCCTCCACACAAAGTTCCAAGTCTCTACCTTGCTGGAATACAAACACTGTTCCTCCCTTCAGTAAATTATTACCCCACGTCAGGGCAACATTAATGGAAGCAATGTCCATTGTAGTTCTTCTCATTTTCCTTTTGGGTCTGGTATTCTGTCACGAATATTTCATGAAGACAATGATGAAAATCAAACAAGGTTTATTAAATAATCCACAGAACGCCAAACTGCGAGACAGCTGTGTATTACACAGACAATACCAGACAAATGAAAGATCACACAACAGCAACTTAAATGCAAGACAAATAAGGGTCATAACGATGAACACCGGAGTAAATTAAATGAATTACCATGACAACTAAAGAATGGCGGGAAAACTGAACAAAAAGACATGTGACGGATGAAAACCAATGACAAATCCATGAAAACACAACTAAGTCCATGATGAAACTAAATAGAACCGTGACAAATTGTCGATAAAAGCCTTTGAAACGAACGAAGTGCTTGTAATGATATTTCAGTACATCACAGAAACAACTGAAACAAAGATCTAAAAGCAGATCTAAAAGCAGCAAACTTTTTGAAAACTAATATTTATGTGATTCTCAAAACTTTTGGCCACGACTGTGTGTGTGTGTGTATATATATAAGAAGTCAGCGTTGCTATTTACTGACAAACAAACACTGGACAATCTCAAATATGTGCTATTTGTCCCAATCCTAATCTCAGACTTTTGTCGATCTCTCGTTCTCACTGCACATCAAACCTGAATGTTTGGGCAAAAAGTTAGTTTTGAGGTTAGTTGTGAAACTGAGATAACACTGTCATTTTATCGGATTCTTTACAAAGCGCTGTCTGGAATCGAGCACAGTGACGGGAATGAAACACAAACCCAGTTCCAGACAGTCATTGTGTTGATCTGATCATCTGATGCGGCAGAGTCAGCTTCCTTCAGCCTCAGGCTCATTCATTTCACATTTACTATAAAACAGCTGTACATTTGCTAAAAATAGATAGATTTTATTAAAAACAAGTAAGCCCAGCCTGGTTGAGAAAAAGTAATGCAATGCATACTTTCATGAAAAAAATAACTAGTAAAAATAAAATTAAAATTAAATTTATGTATTTAGCAGACGCTTTTATCCAAAGCAACTTACAGTGCATTCAGGCTATCAGTTTTTACCTGTCATTTGTTCCCGGGGAATCGAACCCACAACCTTGCGCTTGATAACGCAATTAACACAATTAGTGATTTTTTGTAGAGTAATGTGGTATTGCAATGTATTGCGTGGCTGTGGGGGGGGCTAATGGTTAAAGAGCTGGACTTGTAACCTGAAGGTTGCGGGTTTGAGTCTCAGTACTGTCAGACCCAGATTTCTTTCCATTTTATCACAAAATAAGGCAGAAAATATATTATGTTTTGGCGTTTCTATAGCTGACTGCAAATAATGCGATGCTACATTATTTAGATGCTTTAATAATTAACTGGAGATGACTTGAATAACATACATTTACCATATACTGACACAATCGTGCATGTATTGTGTTGTTCTTTATTATTATTATTTAGCTAAGCTATAGGGATAGCTTTTGTTTACAATTATTTCTATTGTTTAAAATGTCTGAGTTTACATTATATCTCACAAATCTGAGTTTTTCTCATATTTCAGAGTTTATGTCTATCAATTCTGATTTTTTTTCTTATAAACTGGTTTATATCTTGAAATTCTGATTTATTAATTTTTTCCCAAAGAGATCAGATTTTTTTCTTTTTCTTGTAATTCTGACCTTTTAGCTTCATGCTAAATTTATATGACTTTTGCAGCATGTATTTCAAGAGCAAACACTGGCTCCATGTGACTGTATACAGTATAAGGAAATGTTATTTTGAGACTCGCTCAAGGGACTTTAAAGGGTCTTCCTGTAACATGGATTGTATGGTGATCATTAACTAATTGTGGTCAGTGCTTCCGGCTGCTCATTTGATTAGTAAATGTATTTTGCGTCAGTAACAGTCTCTGTGTGCTTTTACTCCGACATCGAGAGCTGATGATTGAACTCCTTTCTGTAAAAGAGTCGCCTGTGTTTGTTTGCATAATGCTATTCTTGGAGCACATTTTATTTAGCCTTTATTTGCAAATACAAACATGCTAGTATGTACAAAGATGGTGTACATTATAAACTGCTTGTTAACAAATAGAGACGGATGAACCGAACATGACACCACAGTAGCAAAATAACACAGAAGTTCACGTGATTCATCCAAAGTTCAACTAAAAATGAAACTGTGCTCATGCTTAGATCATCTGAGATCAGGATGAGTTTGTTTCTTCATCAGGTTTGTAGAAATGTAGCATTGCATCAGTGTCTCATCAATGGATGCTCTGCAGTGAATGGGTGCCGTCAGAATGAGAGTCTTGGTCTGTTTTGTTTTGTTTTGTTTTGTTTTGTTTTGTCAATATTCTTTTATCAATTTCTAAATGTAAATTGGTTAAGGCTGTACACTCGTCATCCTAAACATTTAGTTCACTCTGAGTAAAAGCTGTCAACTTGGAGATACATTTTCAAACACTATATATACAACTATGTACTCTTCAGGGATTGAAGTGTGCCTTAAAGGTACTAATATGCACCCTTCAGTGGTAAATGAGGGAGGAAACAGTAGTTTGTTCAGTCATGCATGCCTGTTAGGGGACGTGTTAATGCTCGGTGTTCGTGCAGGTGCAGCGGTTTCCAGTTTAGTGGTGATGGTGGTTACACAGAAACACACACAAACACACACACGTCTGAACTCGTGGGCGTCTGAGGCTCGCAGTAAGCTGCAGCTCCACACGTCTCCTGCTTCTTCAGCACTCATGAGATGATTCTGGAGAACACGGGCTGTTCATCAGGATTAGAGTGGGAGTGTGACATCGAGCCTAAGTGACACACACACACACACACACACACACAGAGAATCCTTTTACAAACACACAGCTGTCTGCAAGATGACTTTAAGCTGAACTCATTTCAGAAGCCAGGAATAACACAACCCGCTCTCATATCGGTATATGGCTATTAACCAAATGCATTTTAAGATCAGTATTTAAAAGTATGTTCAAACAAGCAGAATATGCAGTTTAATGTTATTTATAAGTATTTATTCATGTCATAAACAGAGTAAGTTATACTGTGAGTCGTTTGTCTCTTTTTCTTTCCACTACCACAGTCTGTCAGTGAAATACTGAAGAGCAAGCATGATGATAACAACAACATGACTTAAGTATTGAGAAATGTGTCCTAGTGAATGTAAAATCCTGTGTTTATCCTGACTGATAATCAGAGCTGCAGCGTCCTCTGCTGGACTCATCACGTCACAAACTCCACTAGAAAACAATCACAGTAACACATGGGCTACTACAGCTTGTGAAGTAGCCTACACATCAGGAGACACTGTTACTCACTGTTCATCAGGCGTGCAAAATCATGAGTGAGTCAAAGATATTAATAACCATAATAAACATCTGAAATCTTCTTAAGAAATAAGTTCAGCAATTTCTGAAGATAAACTCCAAGTTCGTAGGAATGCACCAATGGAGTACAATTCTCCAGAAGTTTTCAAATAGTCTGTTCTTAAGAAGATGTCACTGAATCTCACTGAGAAACTTGGTTATCGAGTCATTTACGCTCGAACCACTGGGGGGCGTTTCCCTAAACCATAGTTGCTAACCTGTTAGCATTGGTTGGCAATGGGAAATTGCATTGTAACCAACGAAAGTTACTAACTTAGCAACTATGGTTTTGGGCAATGCACCCCTGATTGATTTAACATATTGATTCACGAAAAAAAAAAAAAAAAACAGATCAAAAGAGCCATTCATCAAATTATTCAGATTGGAACATTTGAATGATTTGTGATCTGCGCTCCAGTTGCATGAACTTAGCCACCATGTCATCACCATTTTGTATTGCCATCAGAATCCTGAGTGAACGACTTCATTCCCTACATTAGTGTATACTACTCTTTACCCACAATGTGTTCTGATTTTGAGTGTACAACTCACTGAGGTTTTTATTTCAGGATTTTCAAACAGAGTTGTTGACACCAGACGACAGAACTGTGATCTTGTGATTTAAATACAGTGATTTGAATTTTCCTGTGGAAAAATACTGACTGGAATACGAAGTGAGAGCTGGTGGTGAGTCGATTAGAGAGTGGTGTGGGGGGCATCTATCAACGTTAAGAAATAGCGGGGCGGAGCGTGGATGGTATGGAATATAGTGAGCAAGAGGGAAATGGCAGTGATGAGAGGAGAGAAAGTGATTGGGATGAAGTAGGAAGGGAAAAGCAAGGTAAGAAAGGAACATGTCATAAGAGAAAGAAAAAAAAATGGGGCTAGCTATGCTGGAACGAAAGGATGTTAAAATTAGGTGCAGATGGAAAAGGCAAAGAAGATTAACTGCATTGGAAAACTTTAAGCTGGCAAAGTAATAAGAGTGGGAGAGAGAAGAACGCGTGGCAGTAAGGGAGTGTAATATGGTACTCCTCTTGCTGTAAATATGAAAGATTAGCGGAGAACATGAGGGTACGAAACAGCTCAGTTAAAAATGCTATAAGAATGACAAGGGGAAATGAAAAAATAGAAACAGAATCTGTTTTGTTTGAGTTTGAATCAAAGGATGTAACAAAAGAGGTATATTATGGATTCATGAGATACAGCATACGAGAATACATTCCTAAGCCAATGAGATGCTATCAATGCCAAGAATTTGGACATGTGGCTAAGGTGTGCAAAGGAACACGAAGGTGTGCCAGGTTCAGTTGGGATCATGGTTATGGAAAGTGTGGGGAAGAAGTGAGGCCAAAGTATTGCAGTTGTGCAGGGAATCACAGTGTCGCATTTTGGGGGTGTTTAGTGATTAAAAAAGAAGTTAAAGTGCAACAGATAAGAGTGAAGGAAAACATTTTTTATTATGAGTTAAAAGATCTGAAAGAGGAAAGGAGAGTCAGACAAGGGAGTATATGAATAGAGGGACAAGAGAAGTCCAATAAGAGCAGAAGGAACAGAAGAGTTCTCCTCTGACCAGACGAAACCAGTAGTTCAATTCCAGACTGCAGCAAAGTCAGATTGTGCAGAAGAATCATCTGTTTCCTGTGGTCTTGTCCTGGTGCTCCTCTGAGACAAGGTCTTTACAGGGGATCTGTATCTGGGGCTCTAGTTGTCCTGGTCTCCGCTGTCTTTCAGGGCAGTAGAGGTCCTTTCTAGGTGCTGATCCACCATCTGGTCTGGATACGTACTGGATCCGGGTGACTGCAGTGACCCTCTGATCTGGACACAGACTGGATCTGGTGGCCACGGTGACCTCGGAACAAGAGAGAAACAGACAAATATTAGCGTAGATGCCATTCTTCTAATGATGTAGAAAGTACGGTGTTATGTGAAGTGTTTCCGGTTCCAGTTTACCTAATTAATGCAGCCTAAAAATCCTTTAATGGATTTGGATATTAAAAGCATATTAGTGTTAGCATAATTAGCATAATGTTATGTGTAAACCAGTTTAAAGAGATGGGTCTTTAATCTAGATTTAAACTGCAAGAGTGTGTCTGCCTCCCGAACAATGTTAGGTAGGTTAATCCAAAGTTTAGGTGCCAAATATGACAAGGATCTGCCGCTGTCACAGTCTTCAGCTGGTGTGCCCGGAAGGGTCTGTCTTTTTGTGAGTGTTATGTTTTATTTGGTGCCTTGTGCTGTCTCCTGTAACTGACAGAGCAGCCATCAAGTCTTAGACAGTGTTCTAGGTTATTACATGCAGAGGTTTTAGGTCCTATAATTAACACCTCTGTTTTTTTTTTTCAGAATTTAACAATAAAGAATTGCTTTTTTACATCGACTATGCATTCAGTTTTTCAAATTGGTGTGTTTCACCCAAGGGTAACACATAAACCGTGAAGAGTAGCGGCCCTAGTACTGAGCCTTGAGGTACTCCATACTGCACTTGTGATCGATATGATACATCTTCATTCACTGCTACGAACTGATGGCGGTCATATAAGTACGATTTAAACCATGCTAATGCACTTCCACTGATGCCAACAAAGTGTTCAAGTCTATGCAAAAGAATGCTGTGGTCAATTGTGTCAAACGCAGCATTAAGATCCAATAAAACTAATAGAGAGATACACCCACGATCAGATGATAAGAGCAGATCATTTCTCTAAATCCTGGTCTAAATCCTGACTGGAAATCCTCACATACCTTTTTTCTCTAAGAAGGAATATCCAGTTAGACATCATCACTCATTATAATGTGTTCAATAGTATTTTTGTGTGTAGACATGGTGTAGCATTGGTTTTGCTTTGTTTCATGGAACTAATTGTTGCCTAAATTGCGTACATATGTTTGGGGCGGAGCTATCAAAATTGGGGTAGGAGCGTGTTTGTTGTATAACGACTTACAGTAAATATTAAAATGTAAATGAGCTAAAAGTCAACAAAAATATTAACGTAATAAAAAAAATCCTTAGTTGTTGTTGTTAAGATTTTATTGTCTTCCTAAATTCCAAAGCAGTTCAGAAATTAAAATCTTTATCCTTAGACCTTAGACCCAAGAGACTCTGCTTTAACACAATTTATTATAAGTTACAAATGTATATCTAAACATAGGAAAAAAGTCAAGAGAATGATTGAGTATAACATGTCTGCGTGAACTGAATTTGAATAACTGATTCTGGTAACTTTTACAAATTCAATTCAATTCAATTCAAGTTTATTTGTATAGCGCTTTTTACAAAATAAATCGTTACAAAGCAACTTTACAGAAAATTATGTTTCTACAATATTTAGTAGTAGCTAGTAGTTTGTGCACATTTGACAGGATTTTTAGAAAAAATAAAAATAATAATAATAATACAAGACGTAGTCAGCTAGACGATGAACTATCAATATTATTAATTAAGTTATTATATGATTCAGTCACACATTTAGCAATAATTGTTAGTTCTGTTTGTTGATTCAGGGTTAGCATCATCTGGGGTCCTCTGAGGGTCAGCATCATCTCTTCTCAGGTGTTCTGGATCCAGACTGGAGCTTGTGTAAATCCTAGTTACCACGGGAAGTAAATCCCGTGGCGAAACATAGAAACAAAATACAGACATCATTAGCATAGCTGCTGATCCAACAAAGTAAAATTAGTTTAACCCAAGCTAATGAATAAAAATGCACCTTTGAACAGATGCAACTACACTCACAATTAAAAAGATACATTATTCGAATGCTTGGTGAAAGAGATGTGTTTTTATTCTAGATTTAAACAGAGAGAGTGTGTCTGAACCCCTAACATTATCAGGAAGGCTATTCCAGAGTTTGGGAGCCAAATGTGAGAAAGCTCTACCTCCTTTAGTGGACTTTGCTATCCTAGGAACTACCAAAAGTCCAGCGTTTTGTGACCTTAGGGTGCGTGATGGGTTGTAATGTGGTAGAAGGCTAGTTAGGTACGCTGGAGCTAAACCATTTAGGGCCTTATAGGTAAGTAATGATAATTTGTAACTGATACGGAACTTAATAGGTAGCCAGTGCAGAGACTGTAAAATTGGGGTAATATGATCATATTTTCTTGACCTGGTAAGGACTCTAGCTGCTGCATTTTGGACGACCTGTAGCTTGTTTATTGACGAAGCAGGACAACCACCTAGAAGTGCATTACAATAGTCCAGTCTAGAGGTCATGAATGCATGAACTAGCTTTTCTGCATCAGAAACAGATAACATGTTTCGTAGCTTGGCAATGTTTCTAAGATGGAAGAATGCTGTTTTTGTAACATTGGGAATATGATTTTCAAAAGACAAATTGCTGTCTAATATAACACCCAGATTTCTGACTGTAGAGGAAGTAACAGTACATCCGTCTAGTTGCAGATTGTAATCTACAAGATTCTGTGTAGTGTTTTTTGGTCCAATAATTAGTATCTCTGATTATCCGAATTTAATTGGAGAAAATTGTGTGTCATCCAATCTTTTACATTTTTAACACACTCTGTTAGCTTAGATAATTGGGAAGTTTCATCTGGTCTCGTTGAGATATATAGCTGAGTATCATCAGCATAACAGTGGAAGCTAATTCTGTATTTTCTAATAATATTACCAAGGGGCAACATATATATTGAAAATAGAAGGGGACCTAGGACGGATCCTTGTGGCACTCCATATTTTACTGATGATAAATGAGATGACTCCCCATTTAAGTAAACAAAATGGTAGCGATCGGACAGGTAGGATCTAAACCATCTTAGAGCCTGCCCTTGAATACCTGTATAGTTTTGTAATCGATCTATGAGTATGTCATGATCTATGGTGTCGAACGCAGCACTAAGATCAAGTAAGACTAGAAATGAGATGCAGCCTTGGTCTGACGCAAGGAGCAGGTCATTTGTAATTTTAACAAGTGCAGTTTCTGTGCTATGGTGGGGCCTAAAACCTGACTGAAATTCTTTATACAGATCATTTTTATGCAGGAAGGTGCTCAATTGAGCAGACACAAAAAGACTATTGTAATAGCAAAAACTCCTTGAAATATTTAATATATAAATCTGATAAACAATACCAAATATATTAATGTCAAAGTAACAGAATTAAAATTTTAATAGAATAATAAGGATTAGGATAAAGATACTAAAGAAAAATATTGACTGAAAAAACAGCTTGCTTTTATAGGTAAAAAAAAAAAAGATGGAACTTAAACAATTAAACAATTTTATTCAAACTATTCAAACCTGAATTCAAAATAAAATGTATTAATAGCATACTAAACATTTTATCAGATTTCTATAAAAAATTTAATTCTGTCAAAACTCTTGGTGATTTCAAAAAACATGGTCGGGATACTTTTAAGAAATCCAAGAAAAAAAAAAGATCAAGATTAAATTATTTTAAATGAACTTTAATTTCTAAAGAAATAAAGACATATCTGAAAAAAATTACCTTACTAAGTAGGCTAAAAAAGTTGAAGATGCATCCATCAAGTTTTAAAAAATGGAAAACATTTGCTTACGATATGAATATTTTGCAATCTGTTTATTTAAAAACATTTAAATAAACATGCACATTTGGCACTATCAAGTATTGTTTTTATTTATGATGGTTCTTCTATAGGAATAAGTGTTAATTAAAATGTATTGTTAGAGAAGATGTTTACAGCATGTTTTTTATTCTCAGTTGTTCTTCCTCCGTCAGCCAATCAGTGCTGCCATGGTTGTGTTTTCCTGAATCTCCAGATTGAGTTTGGATCAATAAAGCTGTGCTAAACTAAGAGCTTATTGTCCTGTAGCAAAACAACATTAGTCTGTCATTTCTAAAAACACGACTAAAGAGAATGCATGTGTACTGTACCTTTAAAAATTTATATGTGTGTATATATTTAAAATATTTACACTCAAACTTCATAAAATCAAGCACTTAAAATGAAAATCAGTAAGACAATGAGGATAATCCACTTTAATGCATAAAAATATTATTTTTACAGTATATAATTGATATTTGGCATTGCAGGGATCTGCATACAAGACATTTAATCATGACTTTCTTTTTATGCTTGGACCTTTATTTTTAATAGATTGTCTGTCCTGCACCAACTTGGAATGGAGACCATAAGTAGACTGATATACACAACTGATTTCTTTTATGGATTCTCTGGAAATGTGCTTCATATTTGCGATCTCAAATTAGGCAGGAGCGCCTGGAAAACCACATTTTGTGTTAGAGGGACAAAAAAAGACAAGAGAAGTCAGAGGTGGACAAAGACTTATTCACACTGTTATTGAACACAGGCCTCTTGGGACACACAATACAGGACCAAAAAAAAAAGAAAGAAAGAAAACGAAATGAGAATAATTTAATAGAAGTAAAAACATCCAAGGATAAAACTGCATGTGATCCACCACATCTGCTGTTATGTACTCTTCGATCACACATTAATAAAAAGATGAGTTTGATCTTTTCTTGTTGTTTCTGTTGTCAGCAGAAAATTTACCAAAAACATGGGAAACTAAAAAGTGGAAGAAGGCTAAGAAAGTCAAGCAAAAAAGAGTAACTAGCCAAGAGATTGATGGGATTACATCAACAATGAGCTTGAGTGATCTAAAACTAACAGATCTGAGATAAAACTTTATAACGTGATTGGAGATCATGTAGAAGAGGTCTTAAACAGTTTTTCTCTTGCAGAGGATTGAGCAAATGATAAGATGTGTGTAATTTGTCCTTCGGCTAAAACAACAAAATGCATGAATTGTGTAGTATAAGACAGTTCAAACAAGCCCTGCTAAGATTAGAAACACGGAAAGCAATGCTAATTAAGCGGATAGCTTCTCAAGAATCATGCACCAGTTATAGCACATCTGATCAGTTCCTCATATCAAGGGCATTCTACCAGCTGATGGAGAGAAGCTGATGAAGTCCAGTCCCAAAGCTTGCCCTGACCAAATGAAAAATCTGACTGGAAACCTGTTTCCTTAACTTCTTGCACTGGTCAAAAAAAAATCTTGAAGAAACTTATGTCAACACTTCTGAAAGAATGCAACAACCAGTATGATTATCTGCCTAAACACTGCACGACGAATGCTTTGGTTAAGAATATACATACATGGCTAAGGCAAACCAACTATGGTCTCTGTGTTATTGGCTGATATGTCAAAACCATTTGATCGAGTCAACCATGCAAGGCTTTTTCAGCATTTATCAGCTCTTATCCTCTGTCCACAGTTGTTGTCTTGGTTGTTTAGCTACACAACAGGAAGATGATAAAGGGTGGTTGCAAACGATAAAAGCAGTGCATGGAAAGTTGTGACATCAGGAGTTCCCCAGGGTGGAGTTGTGCCACCGTACCTGTTTTTACTTCATTTGTCAAACCCAGAAGTGATTTTTGGTGATACACTGGACAGTTTATGCAGATTATATTGATATGAGCATGAGCTATAAAGTTAAAAGACATAGAAACAGATAAAAAGATGGAAATGCATTTGCATAGGAAACTTGGGCATGAAATACCAACAAATATGTTGAAATGAGGATATTTTGTGAAAAGAAATAAAAAACTCTCATTCTGGGAGGTGTGGAGGTTCCTGTGGTTTTACAGTCAAAATACCTAGAGGATCATATGGAAATTATCACATTTATGAGTGTGTAAAAAATGCATCACAACTTCTTCACTTATTAACAGTATTTGCAAAACACAGAGCTTCTGCTGATGATTTAGTCAGTATTTATTGCTTCTTGATCAGACCCTGTCTGGAGTATGCAGATGTGATGTTAGTTGGTTGCACAAAAAAGCAAGCAGCTTTGCTGGAAAGCATGCAAAAAAGAAAACTAAAACTTCAATACATCAACCTGATGTACAAGGACGGAGAGAGCCAGCCACCATTAAATTAATACAAGAGATGGCCCAGAACGATCATCCTCTTCATGATATTTTTCCACCAACCTGGCCGGCTTCTTAGGAAGCAAAGATTTGACATTATTCAAAGCAAAAACGCTATGCTAGTTCTACCATTCCTTTTGCTGTTAGACCGTTCAGTGAATGGAAAGTGGATGATTAGGGGGCTTTCTACTGTTGCACATGTACGTTTTAAAAGTTTTCGTGTTTACATGCATGTGTGAATAAATATTTTGCTTATGTATGGACAGGTTTATATGCATATATGTGTAAATGTATATATATATATATATATTTTTTTTTTTTGTAGTTTTAATGAATTTGTTTTGAAAATGTTATTTTTGTGTTGTATTTCACTGGTATATTTGTTTTTGTTTTATTCTTGTAATTTTATCTTTCAATGTACTTTCTGCTATTATTCAATCTCAGTATTGCTAAGCAGAAAAGTAAAAAAATTCAAACTAAACTTAATTTCCATACTTCCATATTGCACTCTTTTAAACGTCTGTTTGCAGGCGCTGTTGCAGTGATGTAGATCATACAGTAGTTGAATGCAGCTTGTTAAAGCACTAGTAAGATGATGAGTGCCGTAAGAAACATCACTCTCTCTTCAGTGTGTGTTAGTTCAGTCCTTCACTTCCCCTGAATGTGGAAGCGTTATGCGGACCAGTTTTCTGCCAGAAAATGCTGCTCTGTCAGTTTTTGATGTTGATGCAGACACAACCTCACTTCCTGTGCTGCCCATCATTTCCTGCCACAGGATGAAGATTTGTGTTCAGATTGTGTTTTTGGTTTTTACTGGGGTAAAAAAAATAAGAAATATGACAAAAAGCAATAAAATGCCCACTTTCACTCATTTCTTTCTTTAACCCTTGTTCTGTGTTGAAAATGCTTTACTCTTGGTGTTCCTGGTCAAAAATTATTAGTCCTTTTAAAAATTGCTTGTAAATTTCTCATGCTATATTATCTTAAAATCTTGGTTTCAATCTTTTTGTTAACTTTTTTATTTAAGAAAATATATAAGCACAGGTTTTGTTTCTTTTTTTATTTGATTGATTATAAGCCACATTGATCTGAGCTCATACACCTCAGTTTTTGAGTGAATATTGACAAAATTATTAAAAAATGAGCTTTTTCCATTTAGAGAAAGAATGTAGAAAATGTATCCACAAATAATGCGTAAAGTACAGCAATGCTGGGTTTTGATGAGGGGTAAGTGTTTTCATTTTAATCATTGATCTGGATCTCATCTGTGTTCCGGTCTTCTTCTCATAATCTCTCTCTGAGTCAGTTTTCATTCGCTCTGATTGCGCTGGGTTTATTCACTTCATCTCATCTGACCGCTTGGTTTTCACTGCAGGTGAGCATGAAATTGTGTTTTTTAACTATTAATAATAAAATAATAATAATAATAATAATGATATGCAATAGTAATAATAATAAATGAATCTGTGATGACTATGTCAAAGTGATGTCCATATAGCAGAAATTGTACAGTTCTTGGGTGAATAAATAAAACAGGACATAAACTAATAATGATATATATTACAGAATTAACGACGAATGCAACAAACTTAATAATGTTTTTTTTGTCACATAGAAAAGCATTGATTTTGAGCTAGACTGCTGGAGAGTTACTGCTAATAAATTCTGTCATCATCTCCTCACTTTCATGTCGTTCCAAACTACTTTCTTCTGCTGAACACAAAAGAAGATTTTGTAGAATGTTACCCTTGATTTCTACTGTATGAACTTCCCAAAGTATGTTCCACAGATTAAAGGAATTTGTACAGGTTTGGAATGACATGATGTTGAGTTAAATTATGAAAGTTTTCATTTTTGGGTGAATCTCCTCTTAAAAACTTTATTATTTGGAAATAATAAATACCTAATTTATAAGTGAGACATTGATATTTATCTGAATTATTTTACTGAATTAACGTTAATTTCATTAGAACTAAATATCTAAAAAGAAAAATGTTCTTGCTCAGAATCCAGAGTGTAACTGACTAGTATTAGTAGGATAGTGATCACAAGAAGTAAGACCATCATTACTATGGTTTTATAATTTTTAAAATAAATAATTATTAATAATTAACTATAAGATTTGTAGTTAAAAAACACCCATCTAAAAATGTAAATATTTCCAAATATGTAATACCTGAACATTTATAATAAATACATTTCTGCCAACACACACGCTCTGCTTTGAAGCGCAAATGTATCAGGACACACTTCTGGTCCCTATGAACCCCCCCCCCATCCCCCCAACCCACCCAACTATTGAGACACCAGTGTGCAGTCTGCTGATAAAGAGTAATTAGTGTGTAATTAGCTTCTGTTCATAACATTTCAAGCAAAGAATGATAATGTACATTTGATCAGAAATGCAGAAAAAGGTTATAAGATACATTATGTGAATTTTAAACAGAAAGAGTGTTTCAGAAACAAAAAAACATTATCAGCTGTTTGCAACATGGGAGGTTGCTGTCTAATATAACACCCAGATTTCTGACTGTAGAGGAAGTAACAGTACATCCGTCTAGTTGCAAACTGTAGTCTGCTAGATTCTGTACTGTTTTTTGGTCTAATAAGTAATAACTCTGCCTAATCTGAAATTATAAGAAGAAAATGATTGGTCATCCAGACTCCCATATTTGTATATTGTATATTGAAAATAGCAGAGGGCTTAAGACAGATCCTTGTGGCACTCCATACTCTCCATACAATACTTGTGATAATTGAGATGACTCCCCATTTAAGTAAACATGATGGTAGCGATCGGACAGGTAGGATCTAAACCATCTTAGAGCCTGCCCTTGAATACCTGTATAGTTTTGTAATCGATCTATGAGTATGTCATGATCTATGGTGTCGAACACAGCACTAAGATCAAGTAAAACTAGCAATGAGATGCAGCCTTGGTCTGACGCAAGAAGCAGGTCATTTGTAATTTTAATAAGTTTCTGTGCTATGGTGGGGCCTGAAACCTGACTGACATTATTATTTATTTTTATAAAAAAAGAGAGCACAATTGAAAAGATAGAATTTTAACAATACTGCATGAAATAACAAGTAAACGTGTATATGGACTGGAGTGTGTGTACATTTGTTTGTAATTTTGTGACTGATTTTGTGTGTTGATCAGCTGAGAGGATGCAGGTTCGAGTGCTGCTGATCCTGATACTCTCATCAGTATTAATCACACATGCTAAAGGTATGACTGTCTGTCTGATAAATCAAACAGGCTAGACAGAAAATTACAGTTTTATATGATGAAATTATCAAATGCATGCATAGTTATTCATGAACAGTAGCAGATTTGTCTTTCTGTCCACACACAAACCTTCATTGATGACTCCTGTTTGATTTATTCAAACTGAGACATTTGTTCCTCCATTTTAGCCTCGCTCAACCAACAACAATATCTCTGATCCACACAAAGCAGCTGTTCCACCAGATGGCAGTCTGCAGCTCTGATCACTTAACAAACAGTCAAAGCTTGTATGGTGATAGTAATGCACCTTTAACATCTAATTCATTCATTCATTTAGATCAGAGTTTTGCAGACACAAGCTGAAAGACATTTGTCTGTGGATAGTTAGATGTGTTTGTGACATTTGTCAAAGTCATGGATAGCTGTGCATGCATTTGTTCAGCACATTATATTAACTGATGATTTGCAGTATTACTGAATGTATAAAATAGAATGTAATCAGCAAGGTTTTCCATCATTGAATTTTGGGATATCAAGTTAAAAAAAATGCTGGATGGAAACACCACGATGTGAATGCAATTTCTGACAAAAACAGATAAATCTGTTTCTCTTTAGTGGACAAATTCACATGTGAAACTCCAGCCGATATTGTGATGCTGGTGGACGGATCGGGGAGTATTAGCCAAGACAACTTCCAAACTGTGAAGACCTTTCTGGAAAGATTTGTCAGGTCCTTTGGGGTTGGATCAAACCAAACACGCATTGGTACGTTTGCACTATATGTATTCCCTGTAAGCTCTGCGCGCACGCGGCTGCGCACTTCTTCCACCGCGAACGCGCAGAAGAAATAATGTGCCGCTCACACGCAAAAATGAGTTGGGAAAGCAATTTCATAGTATTTTAGTAAAAACAAAAAAATTGCAATGATCGGGTTAACCGCTATAAAGTTGATGTCAGAACCGGTGAGTGCGGTTTACAGGTTTTATAGAAAGAGAATGATGTGCCCCTAATCAGTCGCTGTAGAAACCGAATTGGGGACTTCAGTGGACCATGTGGACGAAATAGCTATTATCGAGAGTCAACGCAAACTTAATGACACGTGAAATAAACGTCCTCATATTTAAAAGAAGAGTGGCTTGATTAAGTGCTAGAAATTGCGGATGATGGAAACAGAATGGTAACAAAACTCATTGACAGTCCGACACAGGTGTATTGTGCAAACTACACTTCATAGATGTTTACCTATAGAATAATTAATGTTCACGTTATATATATATATAAATTTCAGATCATAGTTTCAATGATTCAGTTTGTTTTGATATTATATCAGATTATGTGCTAATAAATAAAAGAAATAAAAATTGTCATTTTTTTAATGTCACTTGTGCTCATAAAGGCTGTATTAATTAGATTAAAATTACAGGAAAAAACCTAATATTGTGAACTATTGGGCTATATTGCAATTTCTAATATTTGTTTCCTATTTTAATATAGTGTACTTTAAAATATATTGTATTCCTGGTGAAGCAAAGCAGAATTTTCAGCATCAATACTCTTCAATACTCAAATGTATTCAGTGTCACATGATCCTTCAGAAATCATTCTGATATTCTGTATCAGTGTTATAACTGTTGTGCTGCTTCATATTATTTTTTATTATTGTGCTGCTTTGATTAGGCTAATACAAAGTTAAAAATAACAACATTTATTAAAAATAAAAATCTCTTCTAACAATATATGTCTTTATGGTCCATTTATCCATTTAATACATCCTTGCAGAATAAAAGTATTTAAAAAAATACAATAGTGTATATTGTAACACAAAATTAATATTTTGATTAAACACAGTTCTTTTTAACTTTTCATTTATCAAAGTATCCTGAAAAATACCACTGGTCCCAAAAAATCCTAAGCAGCACAACTGTTTCCAACAGTTTTGTTCCAAAAGTTTTGATTATAAATTACCATATCATAATGATTTATTATGGATCATGTGACACAGAAAATGTAGCTTTGATTTATAGGAATAGATTATATTTTAAAGTATATAAAAATAGAAAACTTTTATTTTAAATTCCAATAATATTTCTTAAAATAATTTTGTGTAATAATAATCAGTATTTTTTATCTAATAGATACAGCATTGATAAGCTTAAGAAACGTCTTTAAAAGATTGACTGATTCCAAACTTTTGAATGGCAAATGGTATAGGCCTTCTGTAAAAAAGAAATTCTCAGGTAACCTAAAATGTACATCCTATAGTTACATCAAGGGTCAATTAAATAGAAATAGCATATTCACGTTACTAGATCAGACTCAAGGTCAGGAGGACAGCTACTTTTGCTGTGCTTGTGCTGTATTTAGTGTTAGATTCCCTTTAGATTCACCGTGAGTGTTTGTGTGTGTGTTCAGGTTTGGTGCAGTACAGTGGGGATCCAAAGATCGAGTGGCATCTGAACACACACAGCACTAAAGAGGCTGTGATCGACGCTGTGAGGATACTACTCCTTAAACGAGGAAGCACACGAACAGGTTCACTTACACACACACACGTTGGTATTTGTGGTTTACAGGGACTCACCCTAGGCGTAATAGTTTCTATACTGTATACCATATATTCTATCGCCCACACCAACTCTGCACCTTAACCTAAAACTTTCTGCACTTTCTGCATTTTCTGCACTCTCAAAAAAAAGAAAAGAAATTGAGTGCAGTGTTAGTTCAGTAAGGCCACGGAGGTATAGGCTGCAACAAGCTAATGCGGTCTAATGTGGGGGGTTCTTCAAGCAGTAATACCTCTCATTATGTTTTGGGGGTTAATGTTTAAGCTCTTGTAAGTTCAATTCATTTGGGAGCAAGAACCCCCATAAGAAACCATACCGCCAAAGATAAATTGTTCAATAAACTCCAGTAACTTGCCAAAGTACTCCTGTCTGAAATCGAGCACAGCATTAGTTCAGTCAGGCCACAGAGGCATAGGCCAGTTGATGCGGTCAGCTTTCAAATAGCTCCAATCACTTCCATTCTCCAATTAGACAAGGGACATATATACATGGCACTACTACTCAGTAAGTATGCTCAATGGCTCTCAACCCTCCCTTCCTTCCCATTATAAGCATGAGCACATTACTGTGCACATTCTGGTTGTCGTCTCTTTGTTTCAGATCACTAATGCTTTCGAGTCCCGGTTGGCATGAACCTCACTGAGGTCCACTGAGAGACACTCATTCTCTTAACCAAGCTACAGGATAGACGTTCCACTGCTACACATATATAGGGGTGTGACGGTTAGTATATAACCGTGAGGCCGACGGTTATAGTTGAACACCGTCATTAGAACTCTATAACCGCCAAAACCGTGTCATTAAAATATTTTTTACAAACATTTTTTATCAAAAATTATTTTCATTTTTTAGATAAGATCATAAGATGCGCAATATATCGGGAGACATGGTTTTTACCACTTAATGAAGTTTTGTAAATCGTCAGACATGATATTTACCACTAAATTTTGCTTTGTAGAAAACCTTTCTTAAAAACGAATTTCGTTTTGTACAAATTTTATCTTAATTTTAATAAATGTTTCATCAACCAATTGCATGTATTTTAATAAATAAAAAGCAAGTAAAGCAGACAATGATAACCGTGACATGGAAGCACCAGCGCGCCGCGTTCACTTGCACTGCACTGTGAACTAGAGCACATCTCATCGTAAATGAAACTCAGCGTAGGCCTATGCCTCATACTTTAGCATTAAATATCTTTGCTGCATCCTTTCTACAACAGACAATAGCTTTTTTTGCGGCTCGCATCAGCAAAGCATTGCATCGCCATAGACCGCAAAACAAGCAGCGGATGGCGGGCGGATGCGGCTTTGAAATTTGCTCTATGTTTTCCATGAAGCAAAAAACGAGGACGGAATCTCGAAATCCAGTCATGAAAATGAAACTTGCATTTTAATATTGTAACAACTTGTAGTTGTTCTATTGCCGTGGGCTGACTAGAGCTAAGCTAGACTGTTTGTTTTTAATCTAACGGCTAGCAGGGTGCTAGCGTCTATACGTCGCAACTTATCTTCACCAGCGGGCAGAGCGAGCACTCGCGTCCCATACACCGCACGACCGTGAGTGTCTCTGTGAGCAGAGTTATTAACAAACCAGCCAACAGGAGGCAATAAGTGTCTGTTACTCTTTAATTCAGAACACAATCAACAAACTGCACAGGCAAGGCCATATCACAAGTCACTCCTCAACACATCTCTCTCCATGACGGTGACAGTCATCCTTTTTTATAACATGGCAGTAAATGAACCCAAATCAACTCCAATTAACTTAGACATGAACATGTATAACATTACTAATATTAGAACTCAACCATCTTGCTTAAATAACCCATAATTGAACGCTAAACAAATACCCATAATGCACCTGGCTGTCAGTGCTGACTTTCGGGTCATTACATAGCCCCCCCCAAGAGGGTTAGTGTCCCCACAACCCTATTCTCCCACAACAAAATCTAACAAATGTCCTGGCCAACGTCGAACACGCTTCGGCCTCTCGGATGTTTTACCCCCAGCGCCAGGCTCAACCCTGAGTCCGTTATTGTCCGTTGCAGCGCTGGGAGTGGATGGTGGGGAGCCTCCCTGGCCTCCACCATTCTCTTGTTCTGGGGCCAGTGGGTGGTACGGTGCCAACCGATCCTTGTGAAGCACCACCCACCTACCCCGTCCAGGCATTCGGACCCGGAAAACCACCTCCGAAATTTGATTTAGAATCTCTCCAGGTCCCTGCCAATGATGAGTCAGTTTGGGTGACAACCCGCGCTTCCTCTGGGGGCAGAACACCCACACTCTGTCCCCTGGCTTAAGGGTAGGCCCGTGGGCCCGGGTATCGTACGCCCGCTTCTGGCGGGCTCCAGCGTCCTCTAGAGCCTCTCCGGCCAGTTGATGGACTGTGCCCAGACGCTCCTTTAATCGCCGGAAGTAGTCCAGTTCTGGTCCACCAGCAATCTCCGGCTCGGGAGGCGGCCCGAACACCAAGTCCACCGGCGTGCGGAGCTCCCTTCCAAACATCAGCGCTGCCGGCGTGCACTGACTTGACTCCTGCACTGCTGTCCTATATGCCCACAGGACCAGGGGCAGATGCTGGTCCCAGTCTCTCTGATGCTGACTAGTCAAGATGGCAAGTTGGGTGGCCAGGGTGCGGTTGAACCGCTCAACCAGTCCATCGCTTTGAGGGTGGAGGGCAGTGGTTCTTGTTTTCTTTACCCCCAGCCGCTGACACACCTCACTGAACAACCGACTTTCAAAGTTCCGCCCCTGGTCACTGTGAAGTTCGTCCGGCACCCCGAAACGGGCAAACATCTCATCCACTAGTCGCTGTGCCGATGTGGAAGCACTCTGATCCGGCACCGCATATGCTTCAGGCCACTTTGTAAAATAGTCCATAGCTACCAGGACAAAGCGGTTGCCGGCCTCTGTGATGGGAAATGGTCCCAAGATATCCACTCCGATCCTCTCCATGGGTGCCCCTACTAGGTACTGCTGCAACGGTGCGTGAGAGTGTTGGCTGGGTCCCTTCTGCGCCGTGCAGACATCGCAGCAGTGAACATGTAGCTCTGCATCCTGCCGACACCCCGGCCAGTAGAACCGCTGCCGCAGCCGCCGCACTGTTTTGGAGTTCCCGAAATGGCCAGCTCCAGCTGCCCCATGAACCCAATGGAGGACTTCTGGCCGCAGAGCGTGGGGAACTAGAAGTTGGAGATGGTCAACTCCCCCCCTGGGTGCCTGCCACCGCCTGTAGATCACGTCATCGTGGAGCTCCAGGCTGCCCCACTGAGCATGAAGTGATTTGATCTCAGGCCCCTGTGAGGACACCGCTGGCCAGTCCGGACGTGCTCGAGCCTCCAGCCAACCCTTCACCTTCACCAGAACTTGGTCATTTGCCTGCTGTTGTCTCAGCTGCTCGATGGTGAATGGCCCTCCGTCTCCATCACTGCCACCCGGCTCGGTGGCTGCCGATGATGGGCCCAGATCTCGTTCTTCCTGACGAGCACAATACCGACATTCATCAGCAAGGCATGGACGTCTGGAGAGGGCATCAGTGTTGGCATGCTGCTGCCCTGGTCGGTGTTGAACCTCGAAGTCATACTCTTGGAGGATCTCCAGCCACCTTGCCACCTGACCCTCTGGTTGGCGGAAGTTCAGCATCCAGGTGAGGCTAGCGTGGTCGTTCCTCAGTGTGAACCTGGTGCCCAAGAGGTAGGGCCTGAAGTGACGGACTGCCAGGACCACAGCTAACAACTCCCGCCGGGTGACACAGTAGTTTCTTTCAGAACGACTGAGGCAGCAGCTATAATAGGCCACCACTCGCTCTCCAGTCTCCCCCTTCTGGGAGAGTATGGCGCCAACCCCCACGTTGCTGGCATCAGTGTCCACCAGGAAAGGTTTGTTGGGATCAGGGTAGGCCAAAACAGGAGCATCTATAAGAGCGGCTTTTAGCTGGTGGAAGGCTGCCGCACAGTCCTCGGACCACCCAAATCGCCGACCCTTATTTGTCAGCTGATGTAAGGGGCTGGCGATGGTGGCAAAGTCTCTGACATACCTTCTATAATAGGAGGCCAGGCCTAAGAAACTCCGCAACTCAGTGAGGTTGGTTGGTGGGGGCCAGTCCCTCACTGTGGCCACCTTTGTTGGGTCGGTGGCCACTCCGCTCTCACTAACAACGTGACCCAGGAACTGCGTTTGGCGGGTGAGCAAGTTACACTTGGACAGGTTCAACCGCAGCCCAGCATTACGGATGGCTGTCAGAACCTCCCTTAAATTGTGGACAGCGTGGTCAAAGTCTCTGGCATGGACTAACAGATCATCCAAATAGACCACACAGCGGGTACGGGGAATGTCTTTAAGGACCTGCTCCATAAGCCTCTCAAAGGTGGCTGGGGCATTACACAGCCCAAAGGGCATCACCTTAAACTGCCACAGTCCTTGCCCTATGGTAAACGCAGTTTTGGGCCGGGCCTCCGCCGCCAGCTCCACTTGCCAATACCCACTGCGCAAGTCCAAAGAGCTGAACCAACAGGATCCAGCAACATAATCCAATGCGTCATCAATGCGCGGAAGTGGGTATGAGTCCTTGCGGGTGACCGAATTTAGCCGACGAAAGTCCACGCAAGGGCGCCTCCCCCCCGTTTTCTTCCGCACCATGACCATAGGTGCAGCCCAGGGACTGTCTGAGGGCTGTATAATGCCATTAGCTGCCATATCTCTGATCATTTCCTCAGCAGCCTGGCGCTTGGCGAGAGGCAGTCTGTGGGGCCGCAAGCGAATGGGAGCAGCGGGACCAGTGTCAATGTGATGCTGCACCAAAGCTGTTCTAGTACAGTCCTCCTCTCGAGCTGCAAAAATGTCCACAAAGTCTTTCAATAGGCATTGCAGCTGCTCCTGCTGCAGCACGCTCAGATGCTCACTACTTCGTCGCCCCAACTCCTCAACAGCAGCAACAGTCTCAGGTGATGGATGGGTGAAAGGAGCGTGCACTGATAATGACTGGGATGCACTGGTCTGAGTTGCAATACACCCCGGGAGCACCCCTTGAGTCTCTACAGATCTTGTATGGCGGCTGGGGGCTGGAGCCAGTGAACACTGGTGTCTAAGCAGTGGCAGCGGGGCGGCAGCCTCTCCATGATGGCTCCGACCCGACCGGAGTGGCACTCTCTCGTTACCTAAGCACAGTGTGGGCCCCAGCACGTCGACACATGCTCCCCAGTGGGCTAACAAGTCCAAACCAACAATGCACTCATCTCTGATGTCGGCGAGCCAGAACTCATGGCTTGTCTGGCTCATCCCCACCGATACAGACAACAACTTCTTCCCAGGCATTACTGTCTTTTCACCCGTGACGGTGAGGAGTTCGGTATTGGTGGGGGTCCAGTCCCCTGGAAGAGGACCGGCTGTCCCTGGCAACAATCCTTTTTGTAATAAGCAAATGGTGGACCCCGTATCCACCAGGGCACTGCAGGGCTGTCCGTCAATAACACAGTCAAGGTACAATCCTCTGATAAGCCCACAGCGCCCCACAACAGGGCAGTCATTGTGGAGGGGTGCCAAAGAACGGGGTGAGGGTCCCCTCACTGCCTCACTCCAAGGTCGTTTCCCGGGGTGATGTTGCCCGGGGCCGGGGACTCGGGGCAGGGCAATCCCTGGCGAAGTGCCCCGGCTCTCCACAGCGGTAGCAGCGGTCTAGTTTCGACCTCCGTCGGGGGGTCACTGGTTGAACCCGGCTGACCTCCTCCTCCTGAGGCTGAACTCCGTCAAGCTCTTGTTCTGCTGCTCTCGTCAGCTGGCGCTGTAGTTGAGATCGACCTGTTGTCGGCCCAGCCTGCAGCACCTCCTCAGCTCGCTCAGCCTCTCTCAGTGCCTCACTCAGGTCTTGGGGTGATGACAAACGGACATGCTGACGTAGGCGCTCAGGTGTCAGGCCCCGCAGGAAAGCGTGGAGGCTCAGCTCTTCCCTCGCTGTGGCTGGGAAGGTAGGGTAGCCTTTCCGAGTATGGACCCGTATGTCAGCGGCGAATGCACCCACACTCTCTCCTTCACGTCGACGTCGGTTAGTAAGCTCTTCCCTGCTCTGCTCTGCAGAAGTTCTCTGCCCGAAGCGGCTGTTAAGGGCAGCGGTGAGGGCCTGGATATCACGCCGCTCTTCGGGAGACAGATCGCTGAGGACCTGAAGTGCAGGACCCTCCAGGGCGAGGGCCAAGTGAGTGGCAGTCTCCTCGCGGGTCTGAACGCTAAACAAATACCCATAATGCACCTGGCTGTCAGTGCTGACTTTCGGGTCATTACAATATGGACAGTTATGGAATTTGCCAAAGTTAGCATAAAATAAACAAATCAAATCTCCATATGGACCAGTATCTGTAAATGTTAAGCCGCAAAAGTTGTTTAAAATATAAATCCGTGTTCTGCGCGTCTCTGTGTGAATTAATGAATGGCAGAGACGTGCAGGTTTGTTTACTACATAGACTGAAGCGCATGACGCTTGCATTAATTTCAGCATCTGAGCTTCAGAGTTCTCTCTCCTTCAAGCGATCTGAACTTTTCAGCTCATCTCAATGGACACACAGCGCACCTGTATTTGACACTCTATAAACTTTTTGTGAATGCGCATGACTCACCATCACTTTACTGATAGCGCTGTTTCTCACACATGCAAAGAGAGAGAGAGCGAGAGTCTTACCACGCTTAAACAACACGCTATATGTAAACTATTCTTTGTTGTCTTCTCCTGTCAAAATAATGGATTTAATTTAGAATTATTCATATTCATTTTCGAACAAGCAGAAGACATACCAGTTTCTCCGGTAGTGGGCGGAGCTAATGCGCAAATGGCAATGGTTTTTTTTTGCGGCTCGCATCAGCAAAGCATTGCATCGCCATAGACCCCAAAACAATCAGCGGATGGCGGGCGGGTGCGGCTTTGAAATTTGCTCAAAAAACTTTGGCGCGGATGATGAGTTTTGTGACAGATCTCCTTAATAAACGGAGGTCTGAAATCTCTGCCCCTTTACCGATCAGAGCGCGCGCTGACACGGAGTTAACCCGCTATCTCCAAGAACAACCAATTGACTTGGACCCCCCCCCCCCCCCCCCCCCGACGGTTATGTTATGAACCGTCACATTTGACTCACGTCATAACCGTCATCACCAATTCTGAAACCGGCACACCCCCATATATAATTACCACTGTTTGCTTTTAAAGACATTATTGAGTGTCTTAATTGTCATGTATTTCCAAGCTGATGGTTCCGGGGGTTAATGTTAAAGCTCTTGTATGTTCAGTTAATTTGGGCGCAAGAACCCCCATAAGGAACCATACTACCAAAGGTCAATTGTGTTCAATAAACTCAAATATAAGTAACTTGCCAAAGTGGTCCTTTCTGAACTCCATGTAGTGTGTTTTTCTAGCCTTTTGAATTGCAGGGACATAGACATTGTTCCTCATAAACCACCTTCACACTGTAATACCTCTGTCACGCTCATCATTATACAAATTTGTCTCCCTCTCAACCATTCAAAACAGGTGCACACAAACACACAGGTTCACTCATAAAGTCATACTCATATACACACTCTCACACAAAGTTCAGATCTAAATGACTTCAGTCTCACACATCAGTTCATATCTGTGTGTGTGTTTCCAGGTCTGGCTCTGACGTATATTCTGGAGAACAGCTTCAAAGCTGAATCTGGATCCAGACCTGATGTTCCTAAGATTGTGATTCTGATCACGGATGGGGAATCATGGGACGATGTTATTTCTCCTGCTCAGAGACTCAGAGATGCTGGGATCGAGCTGTTTGCTATCGGTAACAGAACAGATCCAGATCTAACTTAAATACGGTATTGTAAATAATTTAGTTAATGATTTTCTGACTGTGTGAATCTGCAGGAGTGGGATATATCAATATGAACACACTGATAACCATCGCGTCCCCACTAGAGGAGACACACGTGTATCACGTGCGTGATTTCAGCTTGATGTTAGACATCGTGGAGGGACTCAGCAGGAGCGTCTGCGAGCGCGTCTCTGAACTCAACAGAGAGATCAGCGGTGCGTTTCTGAGATCTCTGTTATTTAATGAGCAGGATCAGGAGATTTAATCAGGAGATGGAGGTTAAGTTTTCAGTATTCAATATGAATTATGGGTAGCAATAAACAGACATTTTCTCCCTCTGACAAAAATAAAAAATAATTTTTACATTTTCTTCAACAAACCTGCTATAGCAACTGTAGCCAGGTTTCCATTAATGCATTTTTGTGCATATTTTCTGAAATTGGATGGAAAAAAGACTGAGAAGTGAATAAAATAACTGATGAGTAACAAAATCTGTGTCCATAGTGAACATTCATACATGTGAAACTCCAGCCATCGCTGATATTGTGATTCTGGTGGACGGATCATGGAGCATCAGCCGTTTTAACTTCAAAACTGTGAGGAGCTTTCTGGGAATGTTTGTCAAGGCCTTCGCTGTTGGATCAGACCAAACACGCATTGGTACGTCTGCGGCTTCTTTAGTTCCAACACACAGAACGTTTACATGCAACTAGATCAACAGAAGAAGAGCAGAAGCTTCACTGTGCTTGCCGTGTATTTAGTGTTCACTGTTGGATTATATTCACTGTGTGTTTGTGTGGGTGGGGGTGGGGGGGGTCTTGAATGCATGTCATTGTACACAACTGTGTATAATGACATGAGTACTAGAACATGAACATGGTTTAGGAGGTTTACACTAAGTGTCCCTGGAAAACCAATGGGTGTAGAGCTAGGGGATTGAAAATGCAGTTTGTACAGTAGAAAAACCATTACACCTATGTAGAATCCCCATTAACCACATATGACCTGTTCTGCCAAAATAAGTTACAATGCGCACATTAAAAAAAATGGAATGGAAAATGGTGAGCACAGTAACTCTTAATCACACACAGCTGAGGGTAATGAGCCAATAATCAGAGCATAGCGTGATGGGAACTGAAGTCCACAAGCACTGGGCAATCATCTGGGAGAACTCCCCTCTGGTGGCTGTCCTGGGCACTCCAACAGATAGCTGGGACATGGCCAAAAGTAGACCAGGAGGCCAGGCAAGGGAACACTGCTGCTGAACACTGGACTGTGTTCATAAGTGGACTCTTGTGTGCTCCCAGACTGGAGCAGGTTCATGAGTAGACTCCTGAGGGCTCTTGGACTGGTGCGAGTTCATGAGTGGACTCTTGAGGTCTTCCAGACTAGTACGTGTTTATCAGTGGACACTTGAGGTCTCCCGGACTGGACTGCTTAGAGTGGCATCCATGAAGTCTGAAGACTGTGGCATCATGTCCATGATGGCTGGAGATTCTGACATGTCAGCCATCTTATGAAAGTACTCTGGAACAGCTTCCTCTGGAGCAGGCTCTGGATTGACCGGAGTAGAGTTAATGGCCCTCCTCCTCACCTTTTCTTCTCAGTAGGAGTCGGGAGGCCAGGGCTGGTGGGAAAAACCCTGCGGAAGGGTTCTGATTGACCTGGTGTGTCCTGCTGACTACAGTAATGGAGATACCTGACGAAAGCCCAGAAGTCCAGGATCCTAAGTCCCTCCATCTCCCACTGGGAGCAGAGGATAACCAAGGCAAACATTAAAGAAATATTTGAGTGTAGCCTCATTATGATCCAGCCCTACTGCCAAAGTCCAGAACCACTGGGCGAAGCCTCCCACCTCCATCCCCTGCTGGTATAGATGCATCAGCGTCTGATGTCATTGCCATCCGCTCCTTCAGATGTGGGACAAATCTTAAAGCCCAGTTTCAAAAGACTGGAAAACACTCACTAGCTGCTAGATCAGTAAAGGATGCAGTATTCTGTCATAGACTGCTTTATTATAGTCCCAAAACAGAAATCCACATCAAGGCTTCTTTATAGATCCTCATTTTGTACTCCTGATTCTTGAACAGCTGTCTGCGTATGTCGGATAACAGAATTGAGAGAAAAGTGTTTATTACATTTGAAATATGGATATTTTTCTAAAAAAAAAAAACACACATGGATTTGCTACAAGAGGCCTTTATTTACCCCTCTGAGACATGTTTTATTATGGATGCATGCACTTTATTTAACATGTTTTGGACTGTTAAACAGAAACACCCGCTGACTGCAATGATAGAGCTTGGAAGTGACAGGACAATTATTAATATAACTCCGACTGGAGTCTGACAGAATAAAGTCATACACACCTAGGATGCCTCGGGGGGTTTGCCTGTAGCTGGAAATTAGCATGTGCACATTCACACTCATTCTGGCAGCTCAGGTCACGTACACAAGTGTGTGTGTGTGTTCAGGTTTGGTGCTGTACAGCAAGGATTCATGGATCGAGTGGAATCTGAACACTCACAGCACTAAAAAGTCCGTTATCGATGCTGTGAAGAATCTGCCCTATAAAGGAGGATACGCACTCACAGGTTCATACACACACACACAAAGCTTAGTTCGGAACGACTTAATTCTTACACACCTGTTCACACGTGTCTGTGTGTGTGTGTGTGTTTCCAGGTCTGGCTCTGACATATATTATGGAGAAGAGCTTCAAAGCTGAATCTGGATCCAGACCTGATGTTCCTAAGATTGTGATTCTGATCACGGATGGGGAATCATGGGACGATGTTCTTTCTCCTGCTCAGAGACTCAGAGATGCTGGGATCGAGCTGTTTGCTATCGGTAACAGAACAAAACCAGTTACAGTCTTGTAAATATTTAAGATAATGGTTTCTGACTGTGTGAATCTGCAGGAGTGGGATATATCAATATGAACACACTGATAACCATTGCGTCCCCACCGAAGGAGACACACGTGTATTACTTGCGTGACTTCAGCTTGATGTTAGACATCGTGGAGGGACTCAGCAGGAGCGTCTGCGAGCGCGTCTCTGAACTCAACAGAGAGATCAGCGGTGCGTTCCTGAGATCTCTGTTATTTAATGAGCAGGATCAGGAGGTTTCTTCAGGAGATGGAGGTTAAGTTTCTCTTGGGTGTGTGTTTTCAGGTGAAAAAGGGTCAGCCGCTTCCAGTGACCTTCTGACCTCTGAGTTCACGGCCAGGAGATTCTGTGTTACTCGTCCAGCGGATCTCTAACAGAGCACAAGTGAGTGTGTGATCTAACCAAACTGATGATAAACCATGCTACTGTTTACAGATGAAGGAAATATGACATCTAAGGTTTATAATCATTGAGACACAGACAACAAGTGATAAAGACTTTTAATGTCAGATGAAGTAGAGATGCTGTTGTGATTTCTTGGCCAGTGCTGCGGTGTTTTCAGGAGAGGTCCTCTGTGATGTGCACACCCAGGAACTTGTTGCTGCTCACTCTCTCCAGAGTCGCATTTATGTTTAAATATTTTAACATTTTCATTCTATTTGGCATCAAATGTAAAATACTATGGACAAGTTGAAGGGGTTTCTGTAAAAACTATATTAATATAATATAATATAACATAATATAATATTCTTTAGCATTTATTACAAATGAGAAATAACTTTCTCCTTTATACAGTCACCAACACAAAACCCACAGAAACGTCCTGAAACGAGCAGAAATTATTCTCCTTCACATCTCTGAATGCTGTTATTGTAAATCAAACATTTCACGTTCTCCTATTTTCTTCTCACACAATAAATCTAGGTGACACAAATGAAGATGATGATGATGATGAGCAGGAAGATGAAGATGCCATCAGAAGTGCTCCTGTTTGCAGCGTTATGTGACTGTCCTGAAAAACCAACAAAAAAACTAATATTGTTTTATCCTTTCATAACTTGTTGCATCTTTCTTTATAATAAATAACATTTTAAGTGTGAATGAAGTATTTAGATTTTCCTTTAGACTCACCTCGAGAAGATCGGCAGAGATCTGATGGAACAGATAATACAGCTCAGTCATGCTAATTATAAGCTCATCTATAAAGTCATCACGTCATAATGTACTGTAAAGACTTATATTTGTTATATTGACATTATGATATTATCTAATTAAAAACCCATAATATATTTTACCCTTACTGAAATATAGTAATACTACCATTCAAAGACTGTAATAAAATGTATCACAGTTTCCACAAAAATATCAACATTGATAATAATCAGAAATGTTTCTTGGGCAGTAAAACATCATATTATTCATGATTTCTGAAGATCATGTGACACTGAAGACTGGAGGAATGATGCTGAAAATACAGCGGAGCATCACAGAAATACATTACACTTTAACACAGATTCATACAGAAAACAGCGGATTTACATTAGAATAATATATCACACTTTTTACTGTATTCTTTATTAAAAAAAAAAATGCAGCCTTGGTGAAAAGAAGGGACTTTTACCAACCAGTTTTCCAGTTTCCGCCCTCCTCAATTCTGGGTCAGCCGGCAACTTCATCTCCGGTGCTCTCTGCTGTCAACTCAAACTCACTACCACAGCAACGCTGTCAGCCTACCAGGTCCACACAATAACTGGAAGGCCTTTGAGTTAAAGATGTGTGCGTTATAGTGTGGGTCCCATCACCCTCCAAACCAGACTACTCCATCAAGAGGAGATCCACCTGCTGGTTCTGGAGGAATCCACCGCTGATGTCATCCTAGGGTGCCCATGGTTGGAGCAGCATAACCCTGTCATCTAATGGAAGACGGGCGAAGTCCTGAAGTGGGGCAACTCCTGTTTCCAGAGCTGCATCACTGGTTGTCCTGTCGGAGCCAAACCTACCCTGGCACTTCTTGCAGTATGTACCACCTCCATAGAGAGCCCGGTGGAAAATCAAACCATCTACATCCCAACATGCTACGGCCCCTTCAGTGACATATTCTGCCCCAAACGGGCCTCCAAGCTGCCTCCACATTGGTCATGGGACTGTGGTATCGATCTGCTTCCGGGTGAACCAGTGGCTTAAGGAAGGATATATCCCCTTTCCATCCCAGAGGAGAAGGCCATGGAGGAGTACATCAAAGAGGCACTGGCTCAGGGTTACATTCATCCATCTACCTCCCCTGCTGCTTCAAGTTTCTTCTTTGTAGAGAAGAAGGACGGAGGCTTGCCAATTTTTTTGCGGCCCTGTGTCGATTATCGGGCTCTGAACAGTATAACAATATTCCACTATCCACTTCCCCTCGTCCCAGCTGTCCTGGAACATCTCCGTGGTGCCACTGTTTTCACCAAGTTGGACCTCCGCAGATCATACAACCTCATCCGGATACATGAGGGGGATGAGTGGAAAACTGCCTTCATCACCCCTACTGGCCACTTTGAGTACTGTGTTATGCCGTATGGACTTGTTGATGCCCCCTCCGTCTTCCAGGACTTCATCCATGAGGTGCTCCAGGAGTTCCTCCATAAGTTCTTCCTCGTCTATATTGATGATATCCTCATTTACTCCTGGAGCATAGCTGAACATCATCGCCATGTTGCGGAGGTCCTGCGGAAATGCTCCTTCCACCAGCCCTCAGTGCAGTTCCTTGGTTACAACATCAAATGCAGTGTCATCCGGATGGATGAGGGGAAGATAATGCTGTAAGAAATTGGCCCATTCCTACCACCATCAAAGAACTCCAACGATTCCTTGGCTTTGCCAATTTCTACAGATGTTTCATCCAAAATTACAGTACCATCACCAAGCCACCACAGAAGCCTTCAACTCCCTCAAGAGGGCCTTTACGACCGCTCCACTCCTGGTCCATCCTGACCCCAATTGACCCTTCGTCGTAGAAGTCGATATGTTGCATAAATAATCATCTGTCTATAAGCTACTTTCTGTAGTCTATGTGTGTGTTACAGTGCAGCAGCACATTAGATTAGAACAGCAATTAATTTACTGTACAATAAGTGGTTTAAAACATGCATTCTCCCATTAAATTTCGAGCATCCAGTAATATAATCACACCTGATTTGTGGAGCACTTTTGTAGTATGTATTTATTTGTAATTTTAACTGTTTGGAAATGGTGCCTAAATGTGGAAGTCCTTCAAAGATTTATTATCCTGTTGCACCCTTTATGGGACCAGTGATTAGTCGACATCAATCTTTAAGCTTCATGGCAGAGCATTGAAGTCGACTAGTTGACTAATAGATTATTTGGTGCAACCCCTACTGCACACATCTGAATATTTGGGTTGAACTGTTCTGGAACAGTGTTGTAAATCAACTCAACCACTGATTTCTAGTTGTGTCCTCATTTGGAAGACCAAACAAATTAGCTTAACTTTCACAACAAAACAGTGTCTCCACCACATGGCGGCTGTGGCAACAGTGAGAATCAAAGTTACGCCTTCTTTCTTTGCATGAACATTTGGGTGGCGTTATGCAAATCTTCCCACACAGTGATGTAGAAATGTGGGGCGTTTTAGAATGAGCCGTTTTGGGGTGGTGTGGATGAGTCTAAACTTTGATAAATAATCTCTTTGGGTTTGAGACTTTAGTCTTTGCAACTTTACAGATCTTCTTTATGCACCAAGAGCTTGTAACACTCCAAAGAGAAAGGAAAAACCGAAATCGCATCATATGACCCCTTTTATAAAATACTTTAAGTTGCTAATTATACAAACTACATAATTAAAGAGCTGACTTCAGTCTAGAGCATTTAAGTATTATATTACTTCAGTATTATAATCACTGAAGCTGTTTGCACTATGAAATCTTACATCACTCATTCATCTGCACTTTGTTGTTTATGATGAGAGGATTTGCGAGAGTTTCGGGCAGTGATCTAAACTCCAGTGTTTCAGCAATGACTCATCTGAACACCTCTGACTGGCCATTCAATTCAGAAGCTCAATCGTGATTGGTTATAATGTCCAATCTTTTCCTAAGTTTGCCAAGATTAAATGATGCTTCCAAATAAAAAAATATCCAGAACATACTTCTTGTTAGGTTTACTGTTTATTATATCATTTTTTAGTACACTTAAAATTTTTTTAAATCATTAATATTTGATGTTCCTCTTCAGGAACCTGAGCTGCGTCTAGAATGATTGGGGAATGCCTCCAGCGATACATCTCTGAATAACATCGGTAATCAGTCCAATGGAAGGGCGAGACATCATAGGCGGGTGACGTCAGAGACCAGGAAACATAAAAGCATGAGTGGTGAAGCCGGCAGTCAGCCTTCTGTTTTCAGCAAGCGCTCTGTGTGTGTGTCAGTCACTATCTGTTTGTGAGTCTTATTTAGTGTCGTTTGTCTACTGATAAACTCCATTTGTCAAAGCTTCAATCAAGAGAAGTTTTGGGCAAGAGCAGGCAGCGTTCAGGCTGTGTGGTTTCCCTGCCAGCAAAAAAAAAAAAGGTAGGGACACACGCAGCTCATGTGTTGTCTGCTTGAGAGTGAAGTGCGCAGTGTCAGATCTGCAATGCGAGCGTTTTGCTAAACTCTCAGAAGCCTCTCTTTGAGGAGGGAGCCTTCACTTGTGTTTCTCGTGGTGCCAGCCCCGCTTTCGCCGAGGCAGAGCAGTGGTTGTGCTCGCGGGTTCCCTATCATTTTCCTTAGCCACCAGATCCAGGCCCCCGCTCTCGGGGGTTCAGAAGCCCGCGTTGCGGTACTTTCTCACCGGTGAGAGGGTGCAACACACTGCCTGTCTGATGGTGTCCGTCTCTCCTCAGTGCCCTCAGGAGATCGATCTGCCAACCCTGCCAGTGTTCCAGGGCGCAGCGATCTTCGGAGAGCGCTTCTCTCAATTACCGCCCAGAAACTTAGCAGTGCTAAGAGGCTCACGACTTCCTGGGAGGTTTTCAGAGAACCTAGTTCGGCCGTCTCCGACCGGTGCGCCGCTTCAGGGCACCGAGCAAATTGCTCTGATGCAACCAGAGATCAGTCTTGAGAGGCTGATTCCCTTAGTAGACTATTTGGCAGCATGAAAACTACTGCCAAATTTGTCTCAGTGGGTCCTGCACACTGTAGTGAGAGACCACAGTATCCAGTTCTGGTGGGCCCCAAGCAGGCTCTGGTAATGGAACAGAAGTAGACTCTCTCTGAGGATGGAGGCTATCGAGGTGGTCCCTTCTCTGGTCACAGAGTCCGGGCCCAACGGCCGGTACTTAACTGTTTTCTGAGGAAGGATGAGGTGTTGTGTCCTTTTTTAGATCTGCGCTTTCTGAACCACTCAATCAGGGGACTGAAGTTCACCATGCTTGCACAGACAAGTCCGAGGACTGGTGTGTCACGATCTATCAAAAATATGCACTTATCTCCATCCCCCTTCCTTCTTAGGCCTGCTTTACATGAGATCCCTACAGTGGTGGCTCAAGAACAAGGGGTTCTCCCTGAGGGGGAACCCACTTCAGATGCTAAAGTTCATGAGGTGGTGCCTACGTGCCTTAGACATGTCGAGGAAACCTTTGTCCTTGTCTCAGGGCGGCTTCACACCGAGGTGATGAAGCAGAGTTGGAGAGGTTGGCCAGACTCAGGTGGAACTGTTTGTGACTTGAGAGACATTGCACTGTCCCCTCTGGCTTCCTCTGACTCATCCAGCTCCACTGGGGCTGGATGCCATGGTACAGACGTGGCCGAGGGTTCATCTGTACATTTTTTCCCCGATTACTCTGCTCCCGGGAGTTCTGAAGAGGGTGCACCGGGATGGAGTCCAGCTGCTGTTAGTAGCCCCATTCTGGACAGGCCGGGTATGGTACCTGGGCCTGATTTCTCTTTTTGACGGCACTCCATGGGAGGTTCCTCTCAGGAGAGATCTCCTCTCGCAGGCGGAGGGTGCGTCCCCGCATGGAGCTTAGAGGCTGTAGGTGTGGTCTCTGAGGAGGCACAACTCTTAGCTTCTGGTCTCTCAACCGAGGTTGTAAGACTGTTCTCCAATACAGAGCTCCTTCAAAGAGGAAACTGTGTGCCTTGAAGTGGAAGCTTTTCACTTCTTGGTGCTGAAAGTGAAAGTGACGTGACATTCAGCCAAGTATGGTGTCCCATACTCAGAATTTGTGATCTGCATTTAACCCATCCAAAGTGCACACACACAGGGCAGTGAACACACACACACACACTGTGAACACACACCCAGAGCAGTGGGCAGCCATTTATGCTGCGGCGCACGGGGAGCAGTTGGGGATTCGATGCCTTGCTCAAGGGCACCTAAATCGTGGTATTGCCGGCCCGAGATTCGAACCGACAAGTCTAGGGTTAGGAGTCAAACTCTCCAACCACTAGGCCACGACTTCCCCTGAGACCGCCAGCTCGACCCAGTTAACTACCCGGTTGGTACAATGCTGTTGTTCCTGCAAACCCTTCTCTCCACAGGGTTGACCCGCTCCACCCTGAAGGTCTATGTGGTGGCCATGGTGGCCTACCGCGCCCCTCTCTGTGGTCAGTCAGTGGGCAGAAACCCTCTGGTTACATGTTTCCTCCATGATGCGCTGAGGCTGATGCCTTTAGCCAGAAGAAGCTTATGCTAAGCGGTGATCAGGATGCTATCCTAAGCCTCGAGTCCGCTGATCTCCCCTCTACTGGGGGTCAAGACTCACTCCTTCTGAGGTTTGGCCATTGGACGGGTTGTCCCCGATTACTGTCCTTCTCTTGCTTTAGCTGTGCTCTTCCACACTAGGCAGAGATTTTAAGTCTGGCAGCGTGGGCATTCTAATTCCCCAATCCTTCTCGACGCAGCTCGAGCTCCCAAAGAGGAACGTCTAAGGTTACTCGAAGGAACGCGACTTTATGCTTCCTGGTTTCTGACGTCACCCGCCTATGACGTCTCGCCCTTCCATTGGACTGATCACACACGTTATTCAGAGACGTCATGCTGGGGGCGTTCCACAAACGTTCTCGACGCAGCGTCTCGTTCCTTTGAGGAACCAGGGTTACATACGTAACCTTAGACGTTTTTTTGGTAGAAATAAATGATTACTCTGCCTCCTGCTTTGTCTTTTCTTGCATGGTCAGATTTGGCTGTATTTTGGCATCTTTGTATAGTATCACCCAACACAATATATATATACATATATATATATATATATATATATATATATCAATGTTGTTGTTTTTTTTTACAATTTTAACGTGATAAACTCTAAAGCATAAGAGGTGAAGTTCATTACAACAATGGTTTATAGATATCAGCTTATATGCAGCCATTGAGAACTACAGCCATATTAGTGGCAAATTTATATTTTAGATATTTTTATGCCATCATATATCACCAGATGTCACCAAAGTCATCGATATTTTAGGTTTTGGCTGTCTGTACTTACTGGAATGTTTTTGTTTTACTGAATTAAAAGAAATATTAAACACATAAATAAGCATACTTTACATTAAAAAATATGGTTATTTTAGAGGTAAATAAACAACAACAACGTATATCTATCTCACCTTTAAAACTACTACCTTCAGACTTAAAGATATTAAATAGACTTCAAACTGTTTTGCTTCTCAAGTCAACATCAAGTTTGTCTCGAACTTTGAACCTTATACCTAGATGTGTGTAAAAAGGTTTGGCAATATTGTATGTGACTACTGCAGGCTAATATATGAGTATTAGTGTCAGTGCTGTAAAGCAGAGAGACAGACAGTGAGTCAGAGAGACAGGTATGAGGTGAGGGTGGGGTCTGTTTGCTCACACTGCAGCATTCATTCACGCTTCTGGAACTAGTCGTGTGCTTCTGGAACTAGTCGTGTGTTTCTGGAACTAGTCGTGTGCTTCTGGAACCAGTTGAAGGTGTAAGCACAGCTCATGAGGATTCTCCTGGAGTTCTCCATCAGGTCCGACAGTGAAGATGAGCTCAGAAGACTTGGACATTCCTCAGGATCTCCTGGGTAAGAAACAGTCTCTCATGCTCACACCATCAGCACGTTCACATGTGAGACTCGTGTTTGTGCTCATAACACATCTTTTTAAAACTTCAGTAAAGAGACGCTTTATTAGGCTATTAGTGTTAATGTATGTTATCTGTGGGAGGGGCCAGTTCAGACTCCTCCCACATCGTACAGCGCGTCTTCACCTGACTGACATATATTACCTTTATTTAACCAGAAAAAGATTCCCTGAGATTAAAATCTGTTTTACAGGAGCACCCTGTACCAGCCAGGATTGTGTAGCATATACAAATATACATCAAAGTTACAACATGCAATACATAATCAATTAAAAACAGTTACACACCATTAATTCACTCTCTAGATTACGATTACGTAGTTGTTTTTTGTTATAATTAAAAATTAAATGTATTTTAAGCTAAATAGACTATATATTTCAAAATACAACTATATAAAATGCTTTTATTTTCAAAGTTGTAAATAAAATATTAGAAAAATATTAAGTAGATTATGAGAGTACATTTTACAAGAAAATACTATTTAGATTTTTCTTGTTTCATGTTTAATTCAGAGTACTTGCCATTTTTCTTTCTTTATTTTGCTTGTGAAATTAATGAGCAATTTCTAAGACAAAATTGTTTCTATATAATTTTTTAACTAATAATTACAATAATTGGTTTAAAAGCAACAATAAAACAAACAAAAAATGACTGTGACAAAAACAATGTCAGTTAATAAAAAAAAGAAGTGAAAAAGAAGTGAAAATTAGGGGGAACTAATAATAACAAAGGGCCTATGATTGTCTATATCAACCAAACGCTACATCAAATCTCTTATATAATGTCTAATATATATAGAAACTGAGAAAAGTTCCGATTCACTCTGATTTGCTGGTTAGGAGAAGCACTTACAGTAATTCAGCGAGCGTGCACACTGGTGATATTTCCTTCTGATCATGTGATTTGATCAGTTTTGATTCCTATGATTTGAGTCATAGATGCAGCACTTCTGAATTCATCATGAGAGCTGTTGGATTCTGAGAATATGAATTAATAGAAGATTGTGTGTGTGTGTGTGTGTGTGTGTGTGTGTGTGTGTGTGTGTGTGTAGAGAGTGTTCAGGATGCCATCGGGCAGCAGATGAAGCTGTGTGTCCTTAAGAAAGTGAACCTGGAGGTCAAAGGTGACAAACTGGAGAACAGAATCCTGGTGAGTACAATGTGTTTCTGTCACAACACTGAATATAATATGCAGTGAATGGGTGCCGTCAGAATGAGAGTCTGATAAAAACATCACAATAATCCACAGCACTCCAGTCCATCAGTGAACATCTGGAGAAGACAAAAGATGAAACACATCAAGCATTAAGATGATTTTAACTCAAACACATAGAGTCTATAATCCATAATAACACTTCCTCCAGTGAAACAGTGTTCTGGTCTGAATCAGGAGAGAAATCTGCACAGATCAAGCAGCGATTAAACAGATCTAAACTAATCTGTGAGAGACAACAGCAGATGCACTTTATCAGCTGTTTGGAGTCTCATTCTGACGGCACCCATTCACTGCAGAGCATCAATTGATGAGACACTGATCCAAATCTGTTAGGAAACAAACAAATTTTCATTTCTAGGTGAATTATTTCTTTAATGATCTTGATGACTTTATGTGGTCCATGCGAAGCGTGATAATTTTGTGATATCTGCGTGCTGGTTGTGTCAGATTGGGGAAGGCTTGGGCTCATGTGATTGTGCTGAGGTTTTGTCTTCATACAGTGAGTTACAGGGAGTGTTTGAGAAGTTCCTCATTGTAAAGTTCAGCTGTGGTATTTACACATACTTACCCTCATTTTCCTGTCCTGACATGACAGGGCTCTGTTCCTGTAGGCCTGAACACTCTCACACACACACACACACACACACACACAAATGCATTCCAGGAGCTTCCACAAGATTTAGCACGAAACTCACAGCCTTTAGTCATGATGTTTGTCTAATCTTGAGCTCAGTATGTTCTCCGTCGTGATGGTCATTGTTCTCTTAATGAATGTGAAGCAATTGTTGCTGATTACAGCAATACATTATCACAGCATTAATTCATATTTACATGCATTTGCATGTTTTCATAAAATGCTGAAGGAAGCACACCAGTGAATATATTTTACCTTTAAAAGATTAGCTTTGTTTTTTTTTGTTTTGTTTTTGTTTTTGTTTTTATTGTTATTCAGTATAATATATTTACAGTATAATATAATATAATATAATTTTATTATTTTTGTTATTACTGATAAGCAGCTAATCTTAAAATAATCTGTTTATCTGTTAATCAGATCATATGTTTTCCCTCATAAACTGTAAATATTGACGAAACTGCAACATGAATATAAGATTCTATGGACTTTGTCTAGTTTAACTACACTGCTGTTCATAGTGCACACTACAGTAGGATACTAGCATAGTATACAACCAGAGTACACACTTCACATGAGCAATTATTCATCAGACTGACAAAAAAGAAAACTATTTACTCAGAATTGGATTAAAATGCAAAATAACTATTTCTTAGATGATAAATAAACACTTTCTGAACATGCAATCTAATAATAAGGTCATGTAAGAGTGTAGCATGGTATGATTGATGGGTTTATCATTACATAATCAATTCTGTTTTATTTAAATTCCATCTTAATGAAGTATAGTATGCATTAGAAACTTTCCATTCTGAGAAGAAGAAAAAACTGAATCGTGAGATAAAACGTTCCAAGTACCTTTTTTATTTTTTTATTCTGTGACAGATTTGAGCTTGCAGTTACAGGTTTATAATATTCAGTTGCAAGATATGAACTCACAATTGTGAGAAAAAAGTCTGAGATGTAAAGTAAGTTATCTACTAGTTTTAACCACTTTAACTTTAACACAGCTTCCATATTAAAGGCATGCTGTTATTTCATTATCGTCACGCTCTAAATCTTCTCTGTTCTCTTCACAGGCTCTCGCTCCTCATCGAGTGTTTCTTCTGAGCGCACGAGTCCCGGCTAAAGTGAGTGTGTGTGTGTGTGTGTGTGTGTGTGTTTGATCTTCTCTGTGGATCTGTAAACGTGTTCAGGCCTGTGTTCCCTCAGTCTGAAGCAGTCATTTGTGTGTGTGATTGTGTGTTTGCTTGTGCTGTTTGTCAGGTCTGTAGTCTCTCAGCATGTCATCTGTAGTTTTATCGTGTGTTTGTTCATCCTTCAGGTAGATCAGTCCTTCAGTGTCTTTGACATTCAGAGCATCAGCAGCGTCAAACAGAAACAGGTGAACTTCAACCTTATCAATCAGAATCAGCATTATTGTTGCATCTGTTATGTTTGTTGCAACATGTTCATGTGATTAATCCTGGAGCTATTACAAGGTTATTTGATAAATGAATAAAAACTTATTTGACAAGAATCAGCCTAAATGCCAAATATACTTGCATACACAGAAATTAAACATGAGAAAGAGCCAAATAATGAAACGCAATGAAATGTAAAACCTGTGAATCTGTGTTAAAGTGTAATGTATTTCTGTGATGCTCCGCTGTATTTTCAGCATCATTCCTCCAGTCTTCAGTGTCACATGATCTTCAGAAATCATGAAAATATGATGATTTACTGCTCAAGAAACATTTCTGATTATTATCAGTGTATCAATGAACAAATATTGTTGTGCTGCACAGTATTTCTGTAGAAACAATGATAAACTACCCTTTAAAAGATTGTTGTGTGTAAGATAAAAGAGAGAGAGAGAGAGAGAATACTTATTTTACTTGTCACTGATGCATTACATTTATGAAAACTGACCAGTAAAGACATTCATAATATTACAAAAGATATATTTCAATTAAATGATGTTCTTCTGTACCGTTTATTAATCTGAACTTATATGATTTCTGAATTCATATAATGTTGTGATGAATGTTTACCACCCCCTGCTGATCTAATAGTGCTTTAACACCTGTGTGTGTGTGTGTGTGTGTGTGTGTGTGTGTGTGTGTGTGTGTGTAGTTGCTGGTGGACTATGACAGAGGACAGCTCTCTCTGAGACTCACGTCTGATCAGGATGTCGATGATTTTATTGCATATATAGGAACAAATATTCAGGAGATTTGTCCAGGACTCAACCCGCTGTAAGACTCTCTCAGACACACACCCCTATAGCTCCATGCACACATGTGTGTGTTTATTTCATATGTGTGTGTGTGTGTTTCAGGAGGGTTATAAAGAAGCTCTTGTTAAAGCCGGTGGAGAGAATCACCAGTCTACAAACACTCTGGGAAAATCACACTGCAGCAGAAGCAGGACCATGCGGTACACACACACACACACACACACACACACACACACACACACACACACACACACTGTGTTTTGTCATTCTTCTTCTATACGTTTTACCAGAGACTAACTCCTTATCATTAAGCAACACATCCCAAACAATATTTTTCCAGTTTTTGATTGTTCTGATGTTTTGTTGGACATTTAAGTCAGAAGTACAGCTGTGTTGTTCAAACGCACGAAAGTTAGTGTTCAGATGTAACATTGCTGAAAAAGGTATGCCGTCCTGACTTAGAGGCACTCATCATGAACACTAAACCTCTCTACTTGCCGCGGGAGTTTTCCTCTTCCATTCTCGTGATTATGTACGTGTCTCCGGACACATGTGTGAGCACTGCGATGCAACAGCTGGACAAACAAATAACTGAAATGGAGCAAAGGTACCCAGACTCTCTTTTAATCATTCTTGGAGATTTCAACCCTGAACTGCCGAAATACAAGCAGCGCATTATGTGTCCCACCAGAGACAGTAATATTTTGGATCACTGCTATACAGTAGTAAAGGACCTACAGACAGAAACTGAAATCTGCTAAACCTGTATTAAGGACTGTTAAAGGATGACTAATGAAGCAGAGCAGGATTTACAATCTTGTTGTGACCTCACTGATTGGAGTGTTTCTGAAGCCGCTGCCCCCGATCTGGACGAACTCACAGAGACCGTAACCTCATATATCAGTTTCTGTGAGGATATGTGCATTCCTAACCAGGACATTCTTATCATATAATAGTGATAAACCGTGGTTTACTGGGAAACTAAAACAGCTTTGTTATATCAAAGAGGATGCTTAGAGAAGTGGGGATAAAATCTTGAATAACCAAGCCAGGAACAGACTAACAAAGGAGATCAGAGACCATCATTCCAGTCTCTGGAATGTGGTCATGTGGTCATGAAGTCACTTGAGCGACTGGTGCTCGACAAACCTGGGATTTACACAAGGATCCTATTTGTGGACTTCAGTTCGGCCTTTAATACCATCATGCATGACTTTCTCTCAGACAAACTCACACTGTTCTCCGTGCCCACCTCCATCTGTGAGTGGATCATCAGCTTCCTGACAGACAGACAGCAGCTAGTGAGGCTGGACAAACCCACATCCAGGACTATCACCATCAGCACTGGTGCCCCTCAGGGCTGTGTCCTCTCACCACTGCTATTCTCCCTCTACACCAACGACTGCACCTCTAAAGATCCTTCTGTCAAGCCCCTGAAGTTTGCAGATGACACCACACTTATCAGCCTCATTCAGGACGGTGATGGGTCTGCTTACAGACAGGAGGTTAAAGAGCTGGTTGTCTGGTTATATTAGTGTTAAATTCCATCCCTACTGTCTAATTCCTGTTTAATTATTTGTTCAATTATCCATGTATGTCTTCACTATGTCTGTACTTTCTCCTGTCATCAAGTCAACTTCCTTGTGTGTGTCAACATACTTGGTAATAAACCTCTTCTGATTCTGATTATTATTATAATTTAATTTAATAATAATTAAATTGTAATAATAATTTTGTCACTTCTGCTCTTTTCTTGTCACGTTTGGCTCTGTATTTTGTGACTTCGAGAAGATCAATGAAAAGCCCTGAGAAAATAAAAATGTTTATAGATGATTGTACAATATAACTAAATAATGCCGATAGTAATGCTGTATGAACAGTTTATGTTGATTGTGTTTTAAAAATCTAATGAGAGAATTACACATTTGAGTCTGAAAAAAGTATGGAATTTTGAACAGGAAGAGGAACTCTCTCTGACACACTCACAGACTCACAGTAGCTCTCATGAACCCATTTCTCTCTCTCTCTGTGTGTGTGTGTGTGTGTGTGTGTGTGTGTGTGTGTGTGTGTGTGGCGCTGCAGGTGGTTTCTCGCGGCTCTACTGGTGTGTGTGCGATCAGATGAACGTTCCCTACAGAGAAGAGGTGCAGTGGGTCAGTACAGCTCTATTCTGTCCGTCTGGTCTCATCTGTGTCTCAGTGTCTGTCTCACAGCTCTGTGTTTGTCTCTGAAGGACGTGGACACCATCTACCTGTCCCAGGACACTCGAGAGCTCTGCCTGCAGGACTTCATACACCTGGACAACAGGTGACACAGTGCTGGCCTAAATGAGTCCGAGTGTTCTAATCATTTTGAGCAGCTCTGTATAATGAGCGCACATTCATGCTGTGTTTGTGTTGTGTTCAGGGATCTGCTGGCCATCACTGCTGCTCTGGAGTTCAACCAGTGGTTCATCAAGCTCTCCATCAAGGACTTTAAACTGGTGACTGAGTGTGTTTGAGAATGTGAAACAGATGGAGGATGTGCTTCCTCGCTCATTGTGTGTGTGTGTGTGTGTGTGTGTGTTTAGAGTGCAGATCTGTGTGATCAGATACTGAGAGTTGTGTCTCGATCCACCAAACTAGAGGAACTGACACTGGACAACACTGGACTCAAGAGGTACTCTCTCTCACACACACACACACACACACAGTGTATTCACATGCATGTTTCCTGTTTTATCACAACAGTCTGTTTTACTGTATTTTACTGTGTGTGTTTCAGTGATTTTGCTCAGAAGTTTGCTGTTGCATTGAGTCAGAATCCAAACTCAGTGTTACACACTCTCAGTCTGGCCAACAACTGCCTCGAAGACAAAGGTACAACACACACACACACACACACATTTGAACAATTTGGAAGGAAAAAAAAGAACAGAATTTTTTCCTTCTGACAATTAATGTAGAGAAAATTATGCACTTGAGTTGTCATAGTTTCACATATATATCATATATATACAGAGTACTGTGCTAAAGTCTAAGGCCACTAGTATTTTCACCAACAAAAATGGTTTTAAATCTGTTATTTCTATGTTTTGCTGTAGTGTGACACTGGTAAAAATCAGTTCCAGATTTTTATCTTGAGTCTTGTCCTATATAGGTATACAAACATTTCTGGAACACTCATTACCTCTGCTCAGGATCTGTGTGTGTGTGTGTGTGTGTGTGTGTGTGTGTGTGTGACTGACAGGTGCTGTGGTTCTGAGCTCTGCACTGTCTAAACTCACACCTGGACTGAAACAGCTGGATCTGTCCAAGACCTCACTGTCTGCTAAAGGTGATCTGCGATATGAAGAATTTATGAGTTGTATTTTCATGACAATAAAAGTAGTTGGTGTGTGCTGTGTTCATACTGTGTGTGTGTGTGTGTTTCAGGTGTGAATGTTCTGGCTCAGTGTTTCAGTTCCACATCACTCACACACCTGAACCTGTCTGGAAACACCCTCAGAGGAGACGACATACCCGTATGTTCACACACACACACACACACACTAGTGAACCCGGTGCGCTCCGTCCTGTGGTACAGTGTGCTGTATCAGCTGTCTCTGAATCAGTGTGTGAACTGGTGTTCGTGTGTGTGTTTGTAGCACCTGTGGAGTTTCCTGTCTCAGTCCAACTGTCTGCACACACTCGACCTGTCCAACAGCGAATGTTCCCTCGACCTGGTTAGACACACACACACACACACACACACATCACGATCACACACGTCACGTGTGTTACACTGCAGACTGCTGACAGGTAAACTCTGTTCTTCAGGTGTGTGCGTCACTGCTGCGTGGATCCTTCAAACACCTGACTGTCCTCAACCTGGCCAGAAGTGTCTTCAATTACAAGTACAACACACACACACACACACACACACACACACACACCCAGATGTTGAGGTCTCTGCTGGATCCAGATGTTTACAGTCTGATGTTCTGTGCTGCAGGAAAGGGAAGGAGTTTCCGTCCTCCTTCAAGCAGTTCTTCAGCAGCACTTTGTCTCTCCAGAACATCTGTCTGTCTGGAACCAAACTACCTTCTGAAGGACTCAAGTGAGTCTCCATCTGTCCATCCAGACCTTGTTCACATGACACAGATGTTCTACTCCTGTTCTGCTAATGTGCTGCTCTGATGCTGATGTTCTCCTGATCTTCTCTTGATGTTCTCCTGAGATCTTCTCTTGATGTTCTCCTGATCTTATCTTGATGTTCTCCTGATCTTATCTTGATGTTCTCCCGATGTTCTCCTGATGTTCTCCTGATCTTCTCTTGATGTTCTCCTGATCTTCTCTTGATGTTCTCCTGATCTTCTCTTGATGTTCTTCTGATCTTATCTTGCTGTTCTCCTGATCTTCTCTTGATGTTCTCCTGATCTTCTCGTGATGTTCTCTTGATGTTCTCCTGATCTTCTCTTGATGCTCTCCTGATGTTCTCCTGATGTTCTCCTGATCTTCTCCTGATGTTCTCCTGATCTTCTCCTGATGTTCTCCTGATGTTCTCCTGATCTTCTCTTGATGTTCTCCTGATCTTCTCTTGCTGTTCTCCTGATCTTCTCTTGATGTTCTCCTGATCTTCTCTTGATGCTCTCCTGATGTTCTCCTGATCTTCTCCTGATGTTCTCCTGATCTTCTCTTGATGTTCTCCTGATCTTCTCGTGATGTTCTCCTGATGTTCTCCTGATCTTATCTTGATGTTCTCCCGATGTTCTCCTGATGTTCTCCTGATGTTCTCCTGATCTTCTCTTGATGTTCTCCTGATCTTCTCCTGATGTTCTCCTGATGTTCTCCTGATCTTCTCCTGGTGTTCTCCTGATGTTCTCCTGATCTTCTCCTGATGTTCTCCTGATCTTCTCTTGATGTTCTCCTGATCTTCTCGTGATGTTCTCCTGATGTTCTCCTGATCTTATCTTGATGTTCTCCCGATGTTCTCCTGATGTTCTCCTGATCTTCTCCTGATGTTCTCCTGATCTTCTCTTGATGTTCTCCTGATCTTCTCTTGCTGTTCTCCTGATCTTCTCCTGATGTTCTCCTGATCTTCTCTTGCTGTTCTCCTGATCTTATCTTGATGTTCTCCCGATGTTCTCCTGATGTTCTCCTGATCTTCTCCTGATGTTCTCCTGATCTTCTCTTGCTGTTCTCCTGATGTTTGATGTCTTCAGAGCACTGCTCCTGGGTCTGGCCTGTAACACTAACCTGCGAGATGTTTCTCTGGACATCAGCGGCTGTGAGGTACTCTACTGAACCTTCTGCTGTCGTTCTCTGCTTTGTGTCTGTTGTGTGTTCCTCACACACTGTTCTTGTGTTCAGTTGCGCTCAGCAGGATCTCAGATTCTGGAAGGCTGTATCGCTGAGATCCCGAACATCACCAGCCTGGACATATCAGACAATGGTTAATACACACACACACACACACACTCACACACAGAGGTGTCATCAGCTGTTGTGTTGATTCAGGAGGATTGTGTGTTTGTGTCTCAGGACTGGACTCGGATCTGTCTACGCTGCTCGTGTGGCTCGGGAAGAACCGCTCCATCAAACACTTGTCTATTGGCAAGAACTTCAGCAACATCAAAACCAAGTGAGAATTTGATTCAGTTTAGAGGTCATGTGACCTTCACAGATCAACAGAGGAGAACAGGATGCAGAATATACATTCACAGTTACATTTATACATCAAACAGACACTTTTATCTAAAGGTTTGGAATAATTCACATTTTTTATGTTTTTGGAAAATGTGTCTTCTGCACAACAAGTCTGCATTTATTTTTACAAAATTACGGTAAAAACATGGATGTTGTGACATATTATTTTAAAAAGATAAAAAAACAGCTGTTTTCTGTGTTCTATCTGTTAAAGTGTAATGTATTTCTGTGATGCTCCGCTGTATTTTCAGCATCATTCCTCCAGTCTTCAGTGTCACATGATCTTCAGAAATCAGAATAATATGATCATTTACTGCTCAAGAAACATTTCTGATTATTATCAATGTTGAACACAGTTGTGCTGCTCAATATTTCTGTGGAAACTGTGATGCATTTTATTTTTCAGGAAATCACAGATGAATATAAAGTTCAAAAGAACAGCACTTATTTGACATAGAACACTTTTATGACATTATAAAGGTCACTTCTGATGAATAAAAAGATTAAACCACAAGTCTTACATTCTGAACGTGTGTGTGTTTCTGTGCAGAAATCTCGGGCAGGTTCTGGTCTCTCTGGTCCACATGATTCAGGAAGAGGATTCTGTAAGTCTGTAGATCCGTCACAATTGAGATACTGCACTCTGGGTACATTGTTTAACTGTGTGTGTGTGTGTGTGTGTGTGTAGCCGCTGGCGTCTCTGTCTCTGGCGGACTCTCGGCTGAAGGCGGATCTGTCCATGGTGCTGAATGTGCTGGGAGGAAACAGCAGTCTGACCCATCTGGACATCAGCGGGAACAGCATGGGCGACTTTGGGGCGAAGATGCTGGCCAAAGCCTTGCAGATCAACACCAAGCTCAGGTGCCGCACACACTGACCACAGGATCATCTGAGACACACTCATGCACACAAATATACAGCGTTCATTGTGTGTGTATTTCAGGACTGTGATCTGGGACCGTAACTGTGTCAGCGCTCAGGGCCTGCAGGATGTGGCTTCTGCTCTGGAGAAGTGTGTCTGAGCTCTTCTTTAGCTTCAGATTCTGAGTGTGTCTGGTCATCTGGTTCAGTCATGTTTATCGTTCTTCTTATTCAGGAATTACACCATCAGATTCATGCCGGTTCCCATCACAGACGCGGCGCAAGCTCTGAAGAACAACTCTGAGAAAACTGAAGAAGCCCTGCTGAAGGTCTGAACACAACATGAACATAAACAGTCATGTTCAAAACATACAAAAAATATGTTTTTTCTAAACGTACAAAAAACGCAACCTAAACATGCTCAAATATACACAAACACACTCTAAATGAACAGAAACACTCTGAACATACACAAACAAACTAAGCATACACAAACATGCTCCATACATACTCAAACGAGTTTTAAATATACTGAAACATACACAAACACACTCCAAACATACTCTTACATACACAAACACACTATTAATAAACTCAAACATAAACAAACACATTTCAGACATACTCAAACACACACTTAACATACCCAAACATACACAAACATGCTTCAAACACACTCTAAACTTATACAAACATGTTTTAAACATACTTTAAACGTTCTAAACATACACAAACACGCTCTAAACATTTTCAAATGTACACAAACACTCTCCAACCATGTACATACATGCCCAAACATGCTTAAATATGCTCTAAAAATACATAAACTCCCAGAAGCTCTTTTTTCCTTTGATGGGCGTCCCATGATGTTTTGTCTGTGCAGATGGAGCAGTATCTGCTGCGTAACCATGAGAGCAGGCGATATCTGCAGGAGCAGGCGTTCAGACTGCAGCAGGGCCTAGTCACCAGCACTACACAACAGGTGACTGATCATATCTGAAGAGCTGCTGGCTGATGGGGATATATGCCTCTGCCAGTGGTGTGTTCATTAGTGTTGCGTGTGTGTGTGTGTGTGTGTTTGCAGGTGATGGGGCAGGTGTGTGTGCAGGTCCAAGATCAGCTGAACTCTCTCCGCTTCAGCACGAGTGAAAGAGTTCAGCAGGACATGAAGATGACCGAGAACCTGATCAGGGATGCCAAGAACTCCACAACAGTGAGACACACACACACCATAACGGCTGATGGCCTGATATTATTACACAAACCCTGAAAGAAGATTAAAAACATGAATGGGATGTGTTTCAGCTATTAATTGTTTCTCTAGCAGATGACATCCTCAGCGTGAGGTCTTCTCACATTCAGTTTGTCTCATGGTTGTGTTGAACCAGCCCTTTATAAGTTTTTATATTGTAAAATGTAGAGCTGTAGAAACTATTAAGTCTGTAAGCATAGTTTTGTGTCTCTGTCTGTAGTTGATGCACAGTCTGTATCACCTGCGCTCAAGCGGGCGAGTGGCATACTCGAACATACACAACACGCTCCAAACATACACAAACACTTTCTAACCATACTTGAACATGATCAAACACACACAAACACATTCTAAACATACTCAGACATGCTCAAACATACTCTAACACATTCTAAACATATACTCAGACACGCTCAAACATACACAAACACGTTCTAAACATACTCAGTCATGCTCAAACACACTCAAACACGTTCTAAACATACTCAGTCATGCTCAAACATACACAAACACATTCTAAACATACTCAGTCATGCTCAAACACACTCAAACACGTTCTAAACATACTCAGTCATGCTCAAACATACACAAACACATTCTAAACATACTCAGACATGCTCAAACACACTCAAACACATTCTAAACATTCAGACACGCTCAAACAGACACAAACACGTTCTAAACATACTCAGTCATGCTCAAACACACTCAAACACGTTCTAACCATACTCAGTCATGCTCAAACATACTCAAAACGTTCTAACCATACTCAGATATGCTCAAACATACACAAACACATTCTAAACATACTCAGTCATGCTCAAACATACACAAACACGTTATAAACATACTCAGTCATGCTCAAACATACACAAACACATTCTAACCATACTCAGACATGCTCAAACATACACAAATTCTTAACATACTCAGACACGCTCAAACATACACAAACACATTCTAAACATACTCGGACATGCTCGAACATACACAAACACATTCTAAACATACTCAGTCACGCTCAAACATACACAAACAAATTCTTAACATACTCAGACACGCTCAAACATACACGAACACATTCTAAACATACTCAGACATGCTCAAACATACAAACACATTCTTAACATACTCAGACACGCTCAAACATACACAAACACATTCTAAACACTCAGTCATGCTCAAATTTACACAAACACATTCTAAACATACTCAGTCATGCTCAAACATACACAAACACATTCATACTCAGTCATGCTCAAACGTACACAAACACATTCTAAACATACTCAGTCATGCTCAAACGTACACAAACACATTTTAAACATACTCAATCATGCTCAAATGTACACAAACACATTCTAAACATACTTAGACATGCTCAAACATACACAAACACATTCTAACCATACTCAAACATAAACAAACACCCCAAAAATACTCAAACACATTCTAACCATACTCAGAGATACTCAAACATACACAAACACTCAAAACATACACAAACACATTCTAACCATACTCACACATAAACAAACACTCCAAACATACTTAAACACATTCTAACCGTACTCTGATATGCTCAAACATACAGTACACAAACACATTCTAAACATACTCATACATACTCAAATTTTCACAAACATGCTTATACATACACAAACATGCTCAGACATGCTCAAACACATTCTAGCTATACTCAGACATGCTCAAAAATACACAAAGACACTCTAAAGATACTCAAACATTCACAAGTATGCCCCAAACATACTCAAACATGCTCCAAACATACTTAAACACTCCAATCATACTAAAACTTACTTAAACACACTCTTAACATGCTCAAACATACCCAAAGCAAGCTCCAAACATACTCACACTCCAAATGTACTCGAATATTCACAAACACACTCTAAACATTCTCAAACAAAACCGTGCTGTAAACCTACTCAAATGTACACAGACAAGCTCTGCTCACGTTCAGTTGGTCTTATGGTTGTGTTGAACCAGCCCTTCATCAGTTTTAGATTGGAATGTAGGTTTATAATAGTAACTATTTTGTCTGTAAGCTTAGTTTTGTGTCTCTGTCTGTAGCTGCTGCGCAGTCTGTATCACCTGCGCTCGAGCGGGCAAGTGGCGTGCAGCACTGACGGGTCAGCAGGTGTGTGTGTGCAGCAGGTGCAGGAGAAACTGTGTTCAGTGGCAGGAGAGATCAGCATGCTCATAGACCAACAGCTGCAGGTACACACACACACACACACACACACACACACACACACATCACCATCATGCTGACCGACTGAGAAATGCACCCTGATGTGTGTGTGTGTTCAGGGTTTGCTGGTGTCCATGCTGGATACAGCTCAGAGTGTGTGTCCTCACATCATGCAGCAGGCACGTTTGCGTGAAGATCTTCTGCGTGCCAGTGAGGGGAGGACGAGTGTGTCGAAAGCCTTCATCACCTCCACTCTGCTGGAGCAGTCGGCCTTCGACATCATCAATAAGATCAGGTCAGCCACGTTTAGTAATCGAAAAAAACTGTAACTTTAAGTATTTAATCTTGCATTATATGTTTTTAACTAATTTTGCATGTTTTATTTTTATTTTTTTTATTTATTTTTTTTAAATGAGGAATTTTGTTTTTGCATTTTTATGATTACATTTTTAGTTATTGTTCAATTAATTTTTTTTATTATGTATTTTAATTTTGCATTTATTTTTGTAAGTGTTTCATTTGTTTTTATTTTCAGATATTTGAATTTGACCTGATTGAAAAAACTTATTATCTTCAGCATCTTTATTGTTTAATTTTGGATCACAGAGGGTCCCTTTGAGAGCCAAACAGTGTGTGTGTGTGTGTTTTCAGTGAAGTGAAGCTCAGTATGGCATCAAGTCTCTCTGATTACATCACTGATGAGATCCTACAGTCTCTCTCTCGCTCTCAACAAACACTGGTGAGATTTACATTCACAAAACTACACTTGATCCCAGTATATGTGTGTCTAAGTCACGTGTGTGTGTGTGTGTATGTGTGTGTGTGTGTGTGTGTGTGTGTGTGTGTGTGTGTGTGTGTGTGTGTGTGTGTGTGTGTGTGTCAGGCGGGTCATCTGAGCAGGAGAGGACAGCAGCCGCTGCTTCATCATGACTCACAGGAGGCAGAAGTTATAGATGAGAGAGAAATGCAGATTGACAACATGACACAACAACCAGAACAACAACCACAGGTACACACACACACACTCGGGGCAGAACACACACAAAAATTATTCTGCACCAAATGTTTTTCAGTGCAAAAGAGAATCCAGAGGTTTATGGGTGATTTTAACTCCTCATTTATGTGACCTCAAAGCCGTGTGACTTTCTTTCTACTGTGGAAGACAAATGGAGATGTTTAGAATGTGCTCTCTATATATATATTTATATATATACAGTATATTAGTATATATGTATTTGTGTGTATGTATATGATTTTTTTTTTAATTTAGCATTTTTATAATTTTCTTAATGTTATACTCCTTTGGAATGCATGGTTTCCTACAATGTGATCGTGAGCACCAGAAACAACGAGCACACCATTTTCATGCTGTATATTCATGATGTAAATGAGACTGTATCAGATTAATCTGTGTGTGTTTGCTTCTCTAGCGTACACAGAAGGCCAAGAGGAAGAGCATTCACAGTCGTATGTTCAGACCCATGTCCACTGCTTTCGGTACGTGTCAAGCACTTCGTCAGTTATAATTAGTGTTTCTGAATTACTGCTGATTAAAGGTGTGTGTGTGTGTGTGTGTGTGTATGTCAGAGCTGGGCTTTGATCTGTGTAAGGCGTTAGAGGACGTCTGTGTGGAAGATCTGATGCCCCCGCCCCTCTTCCCGACTCCGCCCTCTCCACCGCCAGTGACCCCGCCCCCAGTGGAGGCAGAGCTACAGCAGTCTTGGCCAATGAGCTTCAGCGACCTGCCCAGAGAAGACACGCCCACTCTACAGCACATCACTAAATACAGGCCGCGGCGGACGAAGAAAGCTAAACCCAGCAGAGCCGCTGTAAGACCATATCAAAATTACACATAAAAGCTCATTCAGTACATTAATAAATACTGTTATTTATATATATATAATGCTAAAAATAACACAAGTTTTTACAGAGAAAAGGATTTTAACAATGAGCTAATTCAAAATAATAGTAAAAACTGTAATAATATATAACTACTAAAATGTTGCATCTTGTTATATTATATCTCAAAGGTTGGAATGAATGACCTCCACTTATTGTTATTAAGTCTATCTAAATTAAAGAATTGAAAGGGAATTAATATTCAGTAATATTATTGATTAAACTGCAGTGACACCACTGGACGAGATCTAAACTTCTGAATAATGACACTGTTGTATTCAGTTGTGAAGAGTTTGAAGAATCATCATTAATGACTTTGTAACATTAACACTGTTTTATTAATGAGAAGCTGCTTTGATCCATCTGTGTTGTATAAAGCGCTCAGGAAATAGACTGACTTGACTCGATGTTTAGATTTCGAGGCTTTTGGAAGCGAATGTTCTGTAGAGACTGACTGGTGTATTGAACTGTTGTTCAGCCAATCAGCAGAGCCGCTGCACAGGAAGTGGAAGTGGATCAGCTGGACGAGGGTGTGCCGGAGTTCTTCTCCAAGAAGGTCACTAACGTCAGCGTGAGGTGAATACCACAGATAAAACATTTAAACATTATCTGTGTCCCTGCAGCACAGAAGCAGTCATCAGTAGAACAAAGAGAAGTCAGGACAGTGGAAATGCACAGAATGGTTCGAGAACGGTTCTAAAAAGGAAGCGGTTCTATCTATCAGCTCTAGTCCTGACACTTGTTCTGTCTGCAGACACAGAGAGTCTCGTCTGAGCGGCTTCTTCTGCAGCTTCAAGCACCGCCCCTCTGCTAAAACCACGCCCACCAGCCCCACAGCATCAGCTGAGTCAGAAGCCCCTCCCCCTGCGCCGGCCGTGACCCCTGACCCTGTGGCAGCACCTGAGGTCAAAGGTCACGCGCAGGAGGGCATCAGGCGTGGTGGCAGTCACAAGGGAGTACAGATGCTGGGTAACGACATGCTGGCCGAGATACGAGCCAAACAGGAGAAACGCAAGAAGGTATAATTCAAACCATGTGATCATGTGATTACTGAAGCACGTGCACGGCTCTGTTGCACATTATACAGCCTTACAGAGTCAGAGCAGTGCACAGTTCATGAATATTGAACATTTATACCAAGCAGTTGATTATAATTTATTGCTCATGAATTCTGACCATGTTTACTGCTGTTATTTATTGATCACCTGTCAGAGAGCAATACTTCACACATCTCAGCACGTGTGTGTACACTGAACGAGACACGGCTGGAGTATTCTAGACTGTTTGCTGCATGATTATTAACTAAAAGAATCAGAGAGGCATGATTTCTTTTTTGTTTGTTTTGTATTGTTCAGTAAAAATGTCTTCAGCATGATTTTAAAAACTCTGCAGATAATCTTTGTCATGAGACATCAGAGATTGTTCTGTCTGAGAGCACTGATGATGAAGATGAAGATGTGTGTGTGTGTGTCACTCACAGGCAGGTGTTTCTCCAGCCGCAGCAGCCAAAGCTGATCCTCCTGATGAAGGTGTGTGTGTGTGTCTGTGTTAGAGATGACTGTGTTAATTTACTGTCATGTGACTCCAGCTGTGTTATGATAGTATGTTCTGTGATTGAGCAGGACGAGATCATGGACACACAACACCAGCGACGCAGAAAGACTCTCGAGACGAACCTGCAGCCAACAAACACAAACACACACCCCAACACACTCCAGAACACACACCCACATCTGACTCCTGCCATCCATCTGTCCCAGCCAGCTCCTCTGACTGCACCAGTGAGTGAAACACACACACACACTCTCTCTCTGTCTCTATCACACACACACACACACACACACACTCACTCACACACTCTCTCTCTCACAGATACACACACTCACTCACACACACACACACACACACACTCTCTCTCTATCACACACACACACACACACACACACACACACTCTCTCTCTCTCTATCACACACACACACACACACACTCTCTCTCTCTCTCTCACACACACACACACACACACACACTTCTGACTCATGGCTTCTCTTGTCCAGCTCCTCCTCCTCCTCTGGCTCATGTCCCAGAATCCCCTGCTCTTTCGGCCCCGCCCCTGAGCCCGCTGCTGTCCGTCACAGAGGGGGCGGAGCCGGGTCCTGTCACTCACAGCACAGAGGGCGGAGACTCGCCTCCCCGTGAGTTCATCATCTCCTCTCCTCTGTGTGTGTTTAGTCATGTTTAGACGGTGTGTATGATCTGTTGTGTGTGTCTGCAGCTCTGGAGTCTCCTGCTGATGTGAGTGTGTTTGACACACACACGTCACACACACTGACGGTCAATCGCTCCATCTCCTGTGTTCACTCCAGCACTGACCCTGAGGACGACGCCACTGACCGCCAGCGCTCAAAGTCCCTCCCCTTCCCCGCTCCGACCAATCACATCGCCTGATCACTTTGTTATTTAGCATTAATAGTTTCTAATTAAACCTGTATATTAAGTATGCAGCTTGTGCGCTTGATCAGTGCTTCTCAACCAGGGGCCTGAAAAATTCCAAACTATTTACAAAATTAAAATTATACATGAAAAATTATGTTAAGAACAATTAATATGTAGATTTGTCTTCTCTCCAGTGGTGTCTCAGCAGCATTGAGATTATAGTTTTAAAATATGTTGAATTCATTTTTATTCTTATATTTTATTTTCATATGAATTAAGTTTTAGTAATTTTTTCATCTGTCACTTTAAAAAAAAGTCTGTATATTTTATTATTTTCATTTTCGTTTTTATTTCAGTTTAGTTATTTTAATACATTTAAACTTGTCTAGGAAACAAGATGAAAAAATAAGATGACGTTTTTTACTGTTCTCTTTTAGATGCATTTAACGTTTAATTCAAGTAATGATAATGTTGATTTTTTTTATGGTTTTAGTTAACTATGATAACCCAGCTTTAAAGAACATAACATAGACTGAATCAGAGTAAACAGCTTATTAGTTTAATATATCAGCACTTCCAGTTTGAAACCAATCAGCATTGTCATAATTACAGCAGAAATACTAGAGCAATTAATAAAAGCCTTGTATTGTGTATTTCATGAGTATAAACAAGGTCCAGAAGCTCTGATCTAGAGTTCCGTTATAAGACTATCTCAATAATCAATTAGAATGGTTTAAACAAGTATAAAATGTTGATTTAACCCGTTGTTTATTTTATACTGTTGTTGTTGTTGTTGTTATGATCCTTCAGTATCTACCAAACAGTGTAAAGAATATTTCTGGATTACTTTTAGAAAAAATAAAAAGATTTGAGTTTTTCCAGACTTTGCAGTTTAACTGAGAGTGTGTTTTTGTGAGTGGAAATGTTGTGTGGTTGTGTCTGGATCTGCTGATGTTCGGTGTGCTGTATATCGTGAGGATATCAGGCTGTCTGATTAATAATGCAGATCTCCATTCTTCTCGTATCTGATCTGAATAAATGCGGCTCTGCACGTGTGAGCCCAGCTGTGTGTGATTGTGTGTTGTCTCCGGTGACGGCTCATTACGGGGGTGTGATGATGATGATGATGATGAGGAGGAGCGCGGGGAGCAGGAAGCCTGCAGCTGTGGATCAGACCGCAGTCATGGAGAGCATCTTCAGAGGACTGAGCGCCGCTGTCTTCCTCAACACCTGGACACAGCTGAGCCGAGGTGAGAGCCGAGACTGAGCCCTGCTGACCTCTGCTGACCTCTGCTGACCTCTGCTTCTCCACAGGTGACGGACTCATGGAGCGCAGGACACTGGATCAGTTCTTACACTGCTTGATGAACACACTGAAGATCGTGAGTAAAGAGCTTCTTCACTCTATCTTCTCTTCGTCCTGATGTGTTCGTATCAGATTTTAATGCTTGACGTTCACACAGGTGTAGAAAACCACACACACACAAACACACACACACACACACACACACAGCACTTAACACTGCAAGTGTTCACAATTCAAACCAACAAACTTCTGTCTCTCGATTGAGAAGTGTGTTTGTGTTACTCACTGATTGTGTGTGTTTGGTTAATTAATTATTCATTATATATGTACTACTGTTCAAAAGCTGGTGGATTTTCTCATTTTGTATTTGTTTGATCAAGAACACTTGAAAAACTGTGACATATTATTAGAAATTAAATTAGCATTTTTTTATGTGAATCTGTGTTAAAGTGTAATGTATTTCTGTGATGCTCCGCTGTATTTTCAGCATCATTCCTCCAGTCTTCAGTGTCACATGATCTTCAGAAATCAGAAGAATATGATGATTTACTGCTCAAGAAACATTTCTGATTACTATCGGTGTTGAACACGGTTTTGCTGCTCAATATTTCTGTGGAAACCGTGATACATTTTATTTTTCAGGATTCACAGATGAATAGAAAGTTATAATAAAAAAAAGAAATAAAACTCTTTTGGAACATTATCAATGTTCTTACTAAGAGTGTATTTAATGACAAAAACACAACAAATTGACTAAAGCTTTAGCTAAAATGAACATGAGAACAGAAAACCTAATAAAGCAGGTTGTAAATGTTAAAGTCTAATGTGGTTGTAGCGTGGCGTGTCGCAGCAGCAGCTGCAGGCGCTCAGAGAGACGCTGGTGGGCCGCTGTGACGTCACTGCAGACGGACTCCTGCAGATGGAGCAGGTACAGGATCCGAGCATGACTCACACACACCACCAGTTCTTCTGTGAGGCAGCAGCTCATCTTCTGTCCGTCTGCTGCAGGTGGCGGCTGCGCTTCTGCCCGAGCAGGAGAACTTCCTGCTGCTGTTCCGCCGGGAGACACCGCTGGAGAACAGCGTGGAGTTCATGAGGGTCAGAGCTGAGCTCATCATGTGCTTCTCTCTCTGACCCTCACTCAGTTAAAGCCTGACTCTGTCTGTCTGCTCTCAGATCTGGCGCTGCTACGACACAGACAGCAGTGGATACATCTCTGCCGCCGAGCTGAAGGTGACATCACTTCCTGTGTGTGTGTGTTTGTGTGTGTGAGAGAGAGAGTGAGTGAGTATGTGTGAGTATGAGTATGCAAGTATGAATATGGGTATGAGTATGATTGAGTATGTGAGTATATGAGTATGAGTGTGAGAGAGAGTGTGTATGTGAGTATGAGTGTGTGAGTATGAAAGTGATGTGACAAAGTATTGTGACCCATACTCAGAATTCGTCCGCTGCATTTAACCCATCCAAAGTGAACACACACACCCCGTGAACACACACACACTGTGAACACACACCTTGGAGCCGTGGGCATCGTTTATGTTCCGGCGCCCGGGGAGCAGTTGGGGGTTCAGTGCTACTAGGCCATGATTTCCTCCAGTATGTGAGTATCAGTATATATGTGTGTGTGTGTGTGTGTGTGTGAGAGAGAGAGAGAGAGAGAGAGAGAGTGTGTCTGTGTGTGTGTGAGAGAGAGAGAGATTGGGTGAGTATGAGTGAGTATTACTGAGTATATGAGCATGAGTGTGTGAGAATCAGTGTGTGTGTATGTGTGTGTGTGTATGGGAGAGAGAGAGAGAGAGAGAGAGAGTGGGTGAGTATGAGTGTGTGTGTGTGTGTGTGTGTATTGGAGGGAGAGAGAGAGAGAGAGAGAGAGAGAGGGTGATTATGAGTGAGTATTACTGAGTATATGAGCATGAGTGTGTGAGAATAAGTGTGTGTGTGTGTGTTTGTGTGTATGGGAGGGGGAGAGAGAGAGAGAGAGTGGGTGGGTGAGTATGAGTGAGTATTACTGAGTATATGAGCATGAGTGTGTGGGTATGAGAGTGTGTGTGTGTTTGTGTGTATGGGAGAGAGAGAGAGAGAGAGAGTGGGTGAGTATGAGTGTGTGTGTGTGTGTGTGTGTGTGTGTGTGTGTGTGTGTGTATATGTGTGTGTGTGTGTGTGAGAGAGAGAGAGAGAGAGAGAGAGAGAGTGAGTATGTATATGTAAGTATATGAACGTGTGCGTGTGTGTGTGTGTGTGTGTGTGTGCATGTGTGTGTGAGAGCGTGTGTGTGTGTGTGTGTGTATCATATCAGGACACAACTCTGTATAATAACATGGGTATGACACAGGTATTACAAGGAGAGGGTGACTTATGAGGACATAACCCATGTCCCCATTTTTCAAAACACTTATAAATCATACAGAATGAGTTTTTTTGAGAAAGTAAAAATGCACAAAGTTTCCTGTGAGGGTTAGGGTTAGGTGTAGGGTTGGTGAAGGGCCATAGAATATACAGTTTCTACAGAATAAAAACCATTACACCTATGGGATGAACACACTTTACACAAAAACATGTGTGTGTTTGTGTGTCTCCACTCACACTGTGGTCTCTGTTTGATGATGTCAGAGTTTCCTGCGGGATCTTTTCCATGAGCACAATAGACCGGTCACTGCAGCCAAACTGGAGGAGTACACTGATATGATGGTAAACAAAACACACCGCTGTTACCATAGATACAGAGGCACATTTCATCACAAGCCTGATCTATGAAATCAAAGTCAAAAAAATTTTTTTGAAA
>NC_039261.1:19202724-19240224 GCF_003368295.1 Carassius auratus | reverse complement strand
GTCGCGATCTGACTCAAATGACTCAAATGATTCACGAACCCGCTCTGAAGTCGCGATCTGACTCAAATGATTCACGAACCCGCTCTGAAGTCGCGATCTGACTCAAATGACTCAAATGATTCACGAACCCGCTCTGAAGTCGCGATCTGACTCAAATGATTCACGAACCCGCTCTGAAGTCGCGATCTGACTCAAATGATTCACGAACCCGCTCTGAAGTCGCGATCTGACTCAAATGATTCACGAACCCGCTCTGAAGTCGCGATCTGACTCAAATGATTCGCGAACCCGCTCTGAAGTCGCGATCTGACTCAAATGACTCAAATGATTCACGAACCCGCTCTGAAGTCGCGATCTGACTCAAATGATTCACGAACCCGCTCTGAAGTCGCGATCTGACTCAAATGATTCACAAACCCGCTCTGAAGTCGCGATCTGACTCAAATGACTCAAATGATTCACGAACCCGCTCTGAAGTCGCGATCTGACTCAAATGATTCACGAACCCGCTCTGAAGTCGCGATCTGACTCAAATGATTCACGAACCCGCTCTGAAGTCGCGATCTGACTCAAATGACTCAAATGATTCACGAACCCGCTCTGAAGTCGCGATCTGACTCAAATGATTCACGAACCCGCTCTGAAGTCGCGATCTGACTCAAATGACTCAAATGATTCACGAACCCGCTCTGAAGTCGCGATCTGACTCAAATGATTCGCGAACCCGCTCTGAAGTCGGGATGTGGTATAGTTTCCACATACTTATCTAAGTCCAATTTGAATAATAAAAAAGAGTTTTATGGTCAGTAAACTTTTGTTTATAGCTAAATGTGAAATTTAGCTAACATGAAACTTAAATTAATTATGTAATATTTTCCAGTATTCTCTTTTGAATGGTCAAACAATCCAAATGAAAACAAAAAGAGAAGTCACTTACAAAATAACACTGAATAAATGCCAAAAAGTCTGACCAAAAGTTTTCAGTGTAGGAGCATTTCCAAAATAAATGAATGAAGAATTCTTCAGAAGAATGACAAAAACAGCAACTCACGTCAATGTCTAACTTTAGTTGGGTAACATTTGTGAATTAACATAAATGTTATTTCTTTTACTTTGTTGGTAAGCAGTTATCTATGAGGCAAGGTCCATACTTTCTCCCAAGGTATATTCTCCACAATGCTATTCCAATTAGGTATTATGTAAGGAATTGGTATCTCTCTCTGAAAGAGAGCTCTAACTGTATAGTTATATTTTCTTGATCTGCAGAAAAGCAAACATTTCTGATCACTGTGTCAGTTTAATTCAGAGTGTAAGTACATGGCCATGTTCTTACAATACCTTGTCTGCTGTGCTGTAAATAAACAGTCGTGGAGCAAAAAGCCCAACTCATCTGGTTCAACGTGTCGAGGACTTTGTTTTTGCATCTTTTTTTGTTTTACTGGAAAGACACACTGCAACAAAAATCCATTGAACACTTCAACATGGATTTGACTATGAATGCTTAAAATCACTTTGTGAGCTCAGTTTTGAAGCATTTCATATTATCATGGTTTTGCGCACTGAAAGATTATTAAAAGCTTATTATATTTTTAGCCTGCACAATACATTTAAAATAAGCATAATTTAATTGTATATTATTTCTGTGTAGTGTAAGCATTATAAAAATATACACTTCTGAATTCGTGACATTCATATATTAATATTAAATTGTGAAATGTATGATTGCCTGTTTGAATTTTATAAGAGTACTAATAGTAATTTGTTTTTATTAACATGTTTAGATTGTGTAAAATTACTGTGTAGATTTTTTCAAGAATTACTTTTGTATTTATTTGCATTACATTTAAATAAAATATGTTGCCATTTTTAATGTGCCCCTCTGGTTAAACACGGGCCCCTCCTTGGCCTCCCTAGTAAAATTTGTCTAGAGCCGCCACTGCCACCAGGTGGCGCTCTGAGCATCTTAAAGCAGAATATTTGGAGAATTCTCTATTTCTTCGGTAGTAAACACAGATTGTTCTGATTGGTTGATCCTGATCACCGCTGAGGAAAGTAACAGACTCTTGTTAGCCGTCTATACGCAATAGGCAGCTGGATGACTTTAGCATCGCACACTTCGTAGTTACGTCTTCTATTTAAAGTAGTATGCTAGTATAATATTCAAATTCAGCATAGAATTATTATTTGGACCATCGATCGACAAATTTTCGCCCACTAGTAATGCAATTCAATATTAACGCCACTGATGAATTTTGGCATAAAAGAGAAATTATATATACATAATTTTGACCCATACAATGTTTTGTTGTCTATTGCTACAAATATACCTGTGCTGTTTTTGTGCTCCATAGTTATATTTCATTAATATTCATGTGTAATACAATTTGTAGTGATTTTAATTTTTATTATTAATAGTATTGTGTGGGATACATGCAATTTATATATATATATATATATATATATATATATATATATATATATATATATATATATATATATATATATATATATATATATATATATAAACCCTCGTCAGATCTGTGTAGTGTATTCTGCGCATATACACTTCTGCGTTCCTCAAATAAGCAACAGCAGCAGAGCCAAAATGGCGGCCAGCGGAGATCCTGCGTGACACCGAGCCTGGTCTCAGGACAGAACCCTGCGGTTCCCCATCGGTGCCATGGCCTCCGCTCACGGGCGGCTGGGTCAGCACCTCCAGGCCGTGCTGGATGTGGTTCTGCGAGTCCCGAGCATCTTTATAATCGACGCCATATTCAGCTCGAACTCAGATCTCGGTACCGGATGGACCGGAGCCACCGGGAGAGCGTTAATCCGCGCGCTGGGTGAGTCCGGTTCGCAGTGATTCTGGGTCGGGCCGTTAATACCGCTGTACTGATGTTGCTGCTCTCACGTCAGAGATAATGATCTTATATCGGTGAACCGGGCCCGAGCACGAAACCGAGTCCCGTGAGTTTGTGAGAGAAACCGTCAGACTCATTCATATGATGCAAGAGTCTGTGTCACACATCTCCAGACTACTTCACTGTTTAGGGAAACTTCTCTAGCTGATTATCCACAGTTTGTTGATTTGTATTTTTCTGAGCAAGTTTTCCTTAAGGTTGTTTAAATATGCAACTGAGGCAGTTATCAAATTAATTATGTGCTAATTTGCATACATTTCCTAAACAGAACTATTGTAATAAAATAAATAATTAAATGCGTTTTTTATGTTTTCTTTGTACTACTTTGAAAAATATGGAAAGCTGTTTGAATAAAACGTTTTTTTTTTTTTTACATTTTTATTTCCACAATTCAAGCTTTTTCTTATTTTTCCTCAAATCTCACATTTTTAAGATTATATCTTGCATTTCAGAAGTGTGGGAAATAAACTCACCAACCATAAAACTTAGTAATAATCTGTGTTTTCATTCAAAACGGTCTTTATGTAGGTGCAATAGCTGTAATAAGTAGAACACTGGTTTATACCAAACCAACCGGTGAATCTGTTTTGTTGGATTCTGCATTGTTTCTACATAATAGTGCATTGCATCCTGCACCGTTGCGATGTGAACGCTGATTATTATCCTCTGGTTTTGCAGGTATTCTGGTTTGCACTGTGGTTCTGGTGCTTTCCCAGGAGTCCCTGTTCAAGTTCTACACTCTGTTCGCCGGTGTTCTGCTGGGCGTGGTGTCGGTCCTCATCAACTACTACAGCACGTCTCACATCGACCTCTACAGCACATATAACCCAGCGGCACTGGGCTTGGGCCTGCTGCAGCTAATGCTAGGACTGGGCTACGTTTCGCTGCTAAACGTGCCATCGCTTTGTGCCGCGCTGCTGGTGCTGGACATCATGCTCCCGCTGTGGGGCCTGATGCTGGAGCTCTCAGCGGACGAGCGCCAGGTGCTAGCGCTAGTGTCGGGAGCGATTCTCGCAATGCATGTGACTGTTAATCTGCTTCTGAAGCTGAAGTGGTTCTGCTTCTCATGCCGTTACGTCTATCTACTCCTGCGCCACATGTACCGCATCTTCGGCCTGCAGCTGCTGCTGGAGGACACCTGGAAGCGCATACGCTTCCCCGACATCCTGCGCGTCTTCTGGCTAACTCGAATTACAGCGCAAGCAGTCATCCTAGTGTGTGTAGTTCGCTCGGAAAGCGGTCTGCAGCTCGGCTGGGACTTGTTTTGGGACTTGACCAGAAACTTGATCATCAGCGGCTGTGATTCGATGCTCACTGTTTTGGGAATGAGTGCCGTTATCTCGTCGTTCGCACATTACTTGGGACTTAGCATCTTAGCATTCATCGGCTCAACTGAGGAGGAGGATATGCGGCTAGGGTTTGTCGCACCAGTGCTGTTCTTCATCCTAGCCTTGCAGACGGGACTAAGCGGACTGGATCCTGAGGAGCGACTGATCCGGCTTAGCCGGAATATGTGCCTTCTGCTAACGGCGATTCTACATTTCATCCACGGCATGACGGATCCGGTGCTCATGTCGCTAAGTGCCTCACATGTTTTGTCAGTCCGCAGGCATGTTCCTGTCCTGCTGGTGTCTCTAGTCCTCTTCACTCTCCCCGTCCTGCTTAGCTATGTTCTGTGGCATCACTACATGCTAAACACGTGGCTCTTCGCCGTCACCGCGTTCTGCGTGGAGCTCTGTCTCAAAGTCCTCGTCTCGCTCACCGTCTACGCACTGTTCATGATCGACGGCTTCTACAACGTGCTCTGGGAGAAGCTGGATGACTACGTCTACTACGTGCGCTCCACCGGCAACATCGCAGAGTTCGTCTTTGGCGTGATCATGTTCGGAAACGGCGCATATACGATGATGTTCGAGTCTGGAAGTAAGATCCGCGCTTGCATGATGTGCCTGCACGCGTATTTCAACATCTACCTGCAGGCGAGGAACGGCTGGAAGACGTTTATCAACCGTCGCACCGCCGTCAAGAAGATCCACTCCCTCCCGGAGGTCAAAGTTGCACAGCTGAGGGAGATCGAGGATGTTTGTGCCATCTGCTATCAGGAGTTCACCACGTCTGCGCGCATTACTCCGTGCCACCATTATTTCCACGCGCTGTGTTTGCGCAAGTGGCTGTACATTCAAGACACGTGTCCCATGTGCCACCAGCGCGTCTACATCGAGGACGATGGACACGAACACACCATATTCTCCAACAACAATGGCTACGCCGCTCAGGGACAGCAGAGGGCGGAGTTTGAGGGAGAAGTGGGTGGGGCCGCTGGAGGGGCGGAGCCTGAAAACGAGCTTCTGGAGGACAACGATAGCATCGAGTACGACGAGGAGGAGTGGGGGATTCAACCTGCCGCGACGCTCGTGGAGGAAGAGTACATTAACGACGACACAGACTCCAACTGAAACTGTGCGGATATTCAAATTAAAAAGATCAGGGACGTTATGCTTTTGTTTTTATGTGTGTTTTTTTAAGGGCTGATCTTTTGTTTTTCCTGAAATGCTCTTGACCATGTTTGGTTGAACGATAAAAATAAGGGCTGCAAAACGGTTAATCGCCTCAAAATAAAAAATTTGTTTACATACTATATATTTGTGTGTAATGTGTATATTTATTATGTATATATAAAAATACACACAGAAACACATATATAAATTTATATATATACACAGTACACACACATACAGTATGTAAACATAACTTATTTTGAGGTGATTAATAATCGTTTTGCAGCCCAAATAAAGAGTGGCATGCTGCTGTAATCACAGTATACTGTACCTCGATATGATCACTACTGGTCTCTTATAATTGTGTACATTCTTGTACATGTAATAAAAGATTGATACACTGGAGAAAGCTGAATCAGCTGGTAATCTCAGTTTGACTGTGATGTATATTACGCTCTTCTGCAGCATTCTTCAGCTCTCCTCGGTATCTGATAGTATCACACAGTGTTTGTTTTCGACGTTTAACCAACACACAGTGTTCTGTTTTCTGATTTCTTGTGTTGTTGTTGAATGCAGTAACTCCATGATCAGATGCGTGTTTGATTTCAGGTTAAACTGTTGGTTTTCCAAGAGAACTGATGTAAATAAATCATCTGCTTTAGTTCTTTTCTAAATAAAACAGTTCAGCTAAAGTTCTAAGTTCAAAGAGATCTGGAACTTTGCTCTTGATTCTATTTTATGAACTTTGTTGTGGTTTGCATTCTTTCAGGTTTTTCTTTTGATTCCTTTAGCATCAAATCTCATGATTTAACTCAATTTAAAATAATTTAAAACATTTTAGCTGAAAGAAAAAGAAATTTGGGCCTTTCAAATGCTATATATATATATACATACACACACATTTAATATTCTGGCTTGCTGATACTCAGATGGTAATGATTACTCTTTTATGTTAATGTACAATATCAAATCTTCAACTGTAGGTGTATTGTTCATTGTTAGTTCCTGTTAACTAATGATTTAACAAGTTTTCAGATTTGTTACCTATTTAGTTAACATGAAGTGACAGTAAACATGAAATCTGGAACGTCAGTTAATATTTAATATTCTATGTTTTATACTAATGTATTTTTTCTGTTAATAAAGCTCAAAATTCACAAGGTCAAATTTGTGAATGTAATTAACACATTTCAGTAAATAGTTTGCGTCTTATTTGCTAAAACAAATTAACATTTAGACAGCATTTATTTTCTTTGTTAATCTTCTCTAAATTAAATGTATCTGTTAACACACCAACATGAACAAATCATTTTTATCTAGTAATACTAAAATCATATTAAATGCTGTAAAACAATATGAGGGCTAGAGTTACTGTTTAAAACATAGACAAATGCTAAATGTGTTTTTTTTTAATAAATGGTTTTCTGTTGATTTAAGGGTGAAGTATGACCTGATGAAAAAGTAATGTTGTCATTTGACTTTCACTCAACAACAACCATTAGATTCTATTCACTCAACTCTATTCACTCAACTTCTTATGGAAGCCCATTTCTGCCACTTAAGGGAAATCATAATCATGATTTTAAAATCATAATTACAAGACTCTAAAAATCAGAATTGACATACCTTGTGAAAAATACAACAAAAAACTCATAATTATGAATTTAAACAATAAAATAATGACTAAAAGTCAAATTTCTGAGATAAGGCCAGGCATGCACATTTCATACACAATGGAATTGTTAAAGTGCTTTACATTTAAAAAAATAATAATAATCGCAGTAATAAAACAAAAATAAAAAAACTTTGAAATGTAATTTTGACTTTTTGTCTCATGAGTAAGCTTGGAATTACTTTATTTGGACTTTTCATTTATGATTTTATTTTATTATAGACTGTATAAAAATGGGTTTCCGTAGTGTTCTGAATCCAGCCTCGTCATCGACGAGCTACTACGTTTCCCAGAGCGCATCTGCCGCCCGGGACTACATTTCCCATCATGCACCGCCACCGCTGTGCGCGTCAGAGAAGAATCGTGTGAAACGTCTTTCAGGCGGTTTGAGCTGTCAGTAATTACAGAACGATGAATCATAACGCCTAAATAATCAGAGAAGAGGATTTCCCTTCCTTTCTTACAGCAGGAATGAGAAGGCAGACGGCTGCGGATTGTTAAAGGCGCTGGGTGCTGGTTGTTTTGGTTCGCTGAGGCCGGTGTGTGTGAGTTTTTCAGGCGCGGTACTGAACTCTATGCAAACGCTCTCTGGGTTGGCGTTCCTTCATGTTTAATCGCGCTTGTTCTGGTCTGCAGTGTGTTTCAGTGTCGCAATGATCCGGTTGGCTCTGCTCCGCTCGCTCGTGTCCCGCCACACCGGACCGGCTCTGCTGCACCGGAGGCTTCTCGGTACACACCGGCGCAGGATCAAACCAGAGCAGCTGGAGCTTCCCAACCAGGCGCGGGAGTTCGTGTACGGCCTGAGCCCGGCGAACCGGAGCTGCTTACTGAAGGAGCTGCAGGACTTCCAGTCCCAGACCCAAGGTAACACCGCTGCCTTTCTTTAATATAGCGCCAGAGTATTGTGTCCTGATTTACTGTAGTGCCAGAGTATTGTGTCCTGATTTACTGTAGTGCCAGAGTATTGTGCTGTTCTTTACTATAGAGCGCCAGAGTATTGTGTCCTGATTTACTGTAGTGCCAGAGTATTGTGCCCTGTTTTACTGTTGCGCCAGAGTATTGTGCTGTTCTTTACTATAGAGCGCCAGAGTATTGTGTCCTGATTTACTGTAGTGCCAGAGTATTGTGCCCTGTTTTACTGTAGCGCCAGAGTATTGTGCCGTTCTTTACTATAGAGCGCCAGAGTATTGTGTCCTGATTTACTGTAGTGCCAGAGTATTGTGCCCTGTTTTACTGTAGAGCGCCAGAGTATTGTGTCCTGATTTACTGTAGAGCGCCAGAGTATTGTGTCCTGATTTACTGTAGAGCGCCAGAGTATTGTGTCCTGATTTACTGTAGAGCGCCAGAGTATTGTGTCCTGATTTACTGTAGAGCGCCAGAGTATTGTGTCCTGATTTACTGTAGAGCGCCAGAGTATTGTGCCCTTCTTTACTATAGCGCCAGAGTATTGTGTCCTTCTTTACTATAGAGCGCCAGAGTATTGTGTCCTGATTTACTGTAGAGCGCCAGAGTATTGTGCCCTTCTTTACTATAGCGCAAGAGTATTGTGTCCTTCTTTACTATAGCGCCAGAGTATTGTGCCCTTCTTTACTATAGCGCCAGAGTATTGTGCCCTCCTTTACTGTAGCGCCAGAGTATTGTGCCCTCCTTTACTGTAGCGCCAGAGTATTGTGCCCTTCTTTACTGTAGATCGCCAAAGTATTGTATCCTCCTTTACTGTAGCGCCAGAGTATTGTGTCCTGATTTACTGTAGAGCGCCAGAGTATTGTGCCCTTCTTTACTGTAGCACCAGAGTATTGTGTCCTCCTTTACTATAGAGGGCCAGAGTATTGTGCCCTTCTTTACTGTAGTGCCAGAGTATTGTGCCCTTCTTTACTATAGAGCGCCAGAGTATTGTGTCCTGATTTACTGTAGAGCGCCAGAGTATTGTGCCCTTCTTTACTATAGAGCGCCAGAGTATTGTGCCCTTCTTTACTATAGCGCCAGAGTATTGTGCCCTCCTTTACTGTAGCGCCAGAGTATTGTGTCCTTCTTTACTATAGCGCCAGAGTATTGTGCCCTCCTTTACTGTAGCGCCAGAGTATTGTGCCCTTCTTTACTGTAGATCGCCAGAGTATTGTGTCCTCCTTTACTGTAGCGCCAGAGTATTGTGCCCTTCTTTACTGTAGCACCAGAGTATTGTGTCCTCCTTTACTATAGAGGGCCAGAGTATTGTGTCCTTCTTTACTGTAGCGCCAGAGTATTGTGCCCTTCTTTACTGTAGCGCCAGAGTATTGTGTCCTGATTTACTGTAGAGCGCCAGAGTATTGTGCCCTTCTTTACTATAGCGCCAGAGTATTGTGTCCTCCTTTACTATAGATCGCCAGAGTATTGTGTCCTTCTTTACTATAGAGGGCCAGTGTATTGTGCCCTGCTTTACTGTAGCCCCAGAGTATTGTGTCCTTCTTTACTATAGAGCGCCAGAGTATTGTGCCCTGCTTTACTGTAGCCCCAGAGTATTGTGTCCTTCTTTACTATAGATCGCCAGAGTATTGTGTCCTTCTTTACTATAGAGGGCCAGAGTATTGTGCCCTGCTTTACTGTAGCCCCAGAGTATTGTGTCCTTCTTTACTATAGAGGGCCAGTGTATTGTGCCCTGCTTTACTGTAGCCCCAGAGTATTGTGTCCTTCTTTACTATAGAGGGCCAGTGTATTGTGCCCTGCTTTACTGTAGCCCCAGAGTATTGTGTCCTTCTTTACTATAGAGGGCCAGTGTATTGTGCCCTGCTTTACTGTAGAGCGCCAGAGTATTGTGCCCTGCTTTACTGTAGCCCCAGAGTATTGTGTCCTTCTTTACTATAGAGGGCCAGTGTATTGTGCCCTGCTTTACTGTAGAGCGCCAGAGTATTGTGCCCTGCTTTACTGTAGCCCCAGAGTATTGTGTCCTTCTTTACTATAGAGCGCCAGAGTATTGTGCCCTTCTTTATATATATATAAATGCATGCAAAAAATTGGATGTTAGTTGTGCTGTAATAGTTAATATCCCTAATAATAATATCTCTTGTGGCGCTTCTTCCTCAGTCCGTCCATCTCACACATGCTGAAACCCAACACTTTCTCTTGCTGTATGTAATGGAGCGGTTCATAATGGCAGTGTTTATTCTGGTCTGTCAGCAAGCAGCTGTTGCTATAGTGATGTGAGTCATGTGAATGTGTGTCAGACCTTCCCTCGTCCACTCATATGTTTGAGCTCTGATCCTGTTCTTCCGTCTCTGTCCTCTGATAAACCAGATTTTCCTCCCTGTGTGTGTGTGTTGAGTTCAAACGCAGCTGAAGTGTGTGATCTGCAGAATCTCATCAGTGTGTTGATCCACACACTGCGCTTCACTTCCTGTACACTGGAGAAGTGTGTGTAATCAGACACAGACCAGAACGGAATGTGTGTGAGATTGTCAGGTCAGAGTCTGACCTTTGACCTATGAACTTCAGATCTATTTCTGTTCTGCTGTGGGTTGATCATGGTTTAGAAGATGTACCCTCGGTTCAGGTGTATTCAGTTAGTTTTATTGGGCGAACAGCTTTTTGTTAGTTTTTTCATCAGTTATAGAAATATGAATTAAGACGGTATTGTAGGTTTAAACTTGTCGTTTAGTTCAAAAAAGTTTAATGGACACAGGATTAAAGGTATTATACTTATGTACAACATGTATAAAATAAAGATATTATTATTATTATTTTAATTTTATCATTTATTTTTATCTCAAATTAAAATATTTAGTTGTAAATATAACTAACTTAAATTATAATTTATGCTATTTTATATTTACTATAAATGTAAATAATATACATGTTTTAATAATTTGATTTAATTTTGAGTTTTTCTGTAACTCTTGTATTATCCTAACTCAGTTTCTGTAATGAAAATAGACATGGCAATAGAAATAACTACTACTTAGACAAACAGAATAAGCAAGAGTAGACTCATGTGACTAGTTGTTCTCTTGTATGTATCTCTAACAGTAGTACTGGCAGTATTATTGTTGTCATGCGGTGTGTGTGTGTGTGTGTGTGTGTTTCAGGCTCAGAGGACTCGTCTCCCCCGACCTCAGCTCAGCTCAGATACAGTGAGTCTCTCTCTCTCTCTCTCTCTCTCTCCGCTCTCTTCACTCGTTCACTGATCGTTCTCTCAGCTCTGGATCTTCTTCTTTCTAGTTCTCCTGCACAACGCCATTCCCTTCATCGGCTTCGGCTTCCTGGATAACGCCATCATGATCGCCGCCGTGAGTCCCTCACACACACACACACACACACACACACACACACACACACACACACACACACACACACACACACACACACACAGAGATGTAGAGCACAGCAGAAGGATATCTGTTTGTCATTAATATGCATGAAGTAACAGTACAAACATGAGGTATTGAGTCCTTTTCTTGAGTTGAGATACAGTTATTCAGTGGCTCGTTGTGTTCGTCTCTGATGACGCATGTGGTGCTGTTTTTTAAGGGCACTCAGATTGAACTGTCCATCGGATTGACACTGGGAATATCCACCATGGCAGGTATACACACACTCACACACACACTCTCTCTCTCTCTCTCTCTCTCTCTCTCACACACACACACACACACACATACACACACACACACACACACACTCTCTCTCTCTCTCTCTCTCTCTCTCTCTCTCTCTCTCACACACACACACACACTCTCTCTCTCTCTCTCTCTCTCTCACACACACACATACACACACACACACACACACACACTCACACACACACACACACACACTCTCTCTCTCTCTCACACACACACACACACACACACACACACACAGACACACATATACACACACTCTCTCTCTCTCTCTCTCTCTCTCTCTCACACACACACACACTCAATACAGTTGTATTCTATTATAGTCAAGAGCACCAGTTCGTGAGATCCTGATCTACTGCAAAGAACTAACATATATTGTAAAGTATTGATGCATTATGTGTTGTACTGAATTACGTTTATGCTTATTTAAGTTTAGCAGGAGTTTAATAAAGATGTGCGGACACATTGATTATATTAATGCTGATTTAGGGCATCAGATCTGTAATCTGTGTGAGGTCCAATAGTGTGTGTGTGTGTGTGTGTTTCAGCGGCGGCTCTGGGGAACCTGGTGTCTGATCTGGCTGGACTCGGGTGAGCAGCTTCACTCACTGTGTGTGTGTGTGTGTGTGTGTGTTAGTAACACTGTGTGTGTAGTTTAGCAGGTTACGTGGAGGCTCTTGCTGCACGCTTCGGGATGCAGATTCCTGATCTCACTCCCAAACAAGTGGATATGTGGCAGACCAGAGTCACCTCACACATGGTGAGACACTTCTGTGTGTGTGTGTGCATGAGTTTGCTTTTGTGAAAGTGTGTGTGCAAGTGTAAAAGTTTGCATATGAGTGTATGCATGAAGTGTGTGCTGAGTTTGTGTGTGTGTGAGTTTGTGCATGAGTTAGGTTGTGTGTGTGCATACAAATGTGTGATAAACTTGTTAATGAGTTTGCACGTGTGTGTGTTTGTGTGTGTGTGTTTGTGTGTGTGAGTCAGCATTTGCTTGTCAGTTTGCATGTATGCATATTCATGCAAGTGTGTGTGTGTGCATGCATGTGCTTCAGAGTTTGCAGTGTGTGTGTGTAAGTGTGTGTATGTGTTTCTCTGTATGTGTGAGGCAAGTGCGAGTTTGCTTGTGTCTGTACGTGTGTGTGTGTGTGTGTGTGTTTGTGTGTTCGCATTTTGTTCATAGAGTCTTCAGCAGCTTGTTAATCTCCTCTCTCTCTGTGTGTGTGTGTGTGTGTGTGTGTGTGTGTGTTCAGGGTAAAGCCATCGGCGTCGCTATCGGGTGCATTCTGGGAATGTTTCCGTTGCTCTTCTTAAGCGATGATGAGGAGGAGAAGAAGGAGAAGAAGATGAAGAACCATCCAAACCCCAAATGACAGGCTTTTCTATCTGCATTACATCATTTATATCGGCTAGGTGAAGAAAAACAAGCAAAAGAGCAAAAGTTCATCCAGTAAACATCATCAGAGTAACAAAAAGATCATTACACGAGTAGAGCGTAGCTATTAGAGTTAGTGGTAGTTCAGACTTTAATCTAGAGATGAAGACTAGATGTTTTAATGAGCATGAGTTGAGTTTCTCTTTATCACTAACACGTTTTTAAAGGCCTGTTCACGGCACGAACCATAACTCTAACCATACAACACTCACATTTAACACTTGATAACAACAGGAAGATGCTGTTAATGCTGTTCATCTGTTATGAGTCTAATCCAGCAGCTCGACTGAAGCTCATCTAGAGGATTACTGAAGATCCATCAGTCTTGTTCTAGTTCTGATTCGTGTAGTGAACAAGCCTCTCTATCTTTCTGTTGTTTGCACTAATATCTTGACTGGTTTCCTGTTCCTGTAGATTTAGCAGCATGTTTTTGTGTGGAAGCGTTTAGTGAAGAATGAAGTTTTGGTTTAGTTTGAAGAGACCGTCGTCCAGGATTAACTGAAACTCACCGGAGATGAATATTCTCACACCGTCTTCTGCTGTGAGTTAATCTTGGACGCAGTTATACTCACATTATTATCAATATGATTTCAACTGGAATTAGATTTATGCTGAACAGCACAAGCCTTTTAACACTGGGTCATGAGTACGAGACGTTCCCATCATGCATCTGAGACGTGGACATCAGATGAAGCGCAGCCCTCGTGCATCATGGGTTTCCTCAGAAATCATCACAGTTCACTTGTGTTTTAATCAGTTCTGCGTCCGGTTCATGTGGCTCTTAAAATGCTTAAAAATGAACTTTTTCATTAGTTAAGGCCAGAGAGCGGAAAGTCTTAAATGCGTACGTTCATGGGTTTAAATGTTGCATGCATTGCATGTCTTGTTTTCAAGTACAAATATCAAGAAAAAACGTTTACTGGAGACACTAAATGGGAATTAAGTCCTGTTTCCTTTGAAATCGAACAAAATTACGTTATTCCCTTTGATTAATTGATTTTTTCTGAGCATTGGCAGATATTTGTTCTTGCTTTGACTTAATTTCATTCAGTTTCTCATCGTATCTTTAGACATTTGCTCTGCTTCAAGACAGAAGTACTGAGGAAGAGCAGCGGTTTATTGCAAATGTTTAGTTACACTCTTCGTTTAAAGAATGAAAAGTAATGGAGATCTGTTAAAAGTTGTATTTTCAAACTTTGAAGTGTTATTCATTTTAAATTTAGAAACGTTATTAATATTTTATGTTACATTTAGTTTATCACTTCACTTTTTCTTATTTACCTTCATAAAATCATCAGAAAGCCTGTGCTTGCTCATGTGCATTACTCAAATTAAACATTTATTTTTCTTTCCATTGTGCCAAGTTATAATAACTCCAATCCAAGTCATAGAGCGTGAATGGGTGATAGGGTCAGGTAAGAATAAAAATAAATACATTTAAAAAATAAAATTCATTATTTAAAAAAATAAAACTAAACACTAAAAAAATAAAACTAAACACTAAAACTATATATATATATATATATATATATATATATATATATATATATATATAATATGACTATGCACAACATATTTTCACTAAAATGTAACAAAGTTATTAAAGCTATTTCAACATTTCTCATTTTGTTTAGTTAAAGCTTAACGAAAACAAAGAAATTAAAAAAAAAGCACAACAAAATCACTAAAACTTCAACTGAAAATGTAAAATAATTATTAAAATAAAATACTGAATCATTCATCATTCGAGTGAATGTCAGGATGCTTGCTACAGATGCAAAATGCAGAATATCGAACCTGATCCCAGTTATTTATGTATTTTATTAATGGAGGAGGGCTCGGATGCAGTGTGTAAACGTGATCATCGTATTTATTTTTAACTCTGTGAAAGACCTTCAGCACGTTGTAACAGCGGTGCGTGTGAATGTTAGTAATGCTCTCCGTCCTGAAGGAAACCCATGATTCCTGCGGGTTCAGAGGTCGACTCATGAGTGCCTCCCTGTAGCTCTGTAGCAGATGATTCCTGGTGTGCTCTAATCACATTCATGCACCGTAGCATGCCAGAGTTCAGGAACCCGTTGCAGAATCTGTGAAAATGTGAATCATTTTAACTAAATAAGAGAGATCATACAAACTGCATGTTATTTTTTATTTGGTACCATCCCGAGTAAGATATTTGACTTAAAGATGTTTATACATAGTCCAAAAAAAATAGCCTTATTTATTAAAATAAGCCCATTCAAACACTCAAACAAAACTATTAGAGATGGTTCAAACATTCACTGATGCTCCAGAAGGAAACAACACATTAAGAGCTGGGGTGTGAAAACTTTTGAACAGGATGAAGACGTCCAAATTTTTCTTATTTTGTTGAAATATCTCTACTTGTTTTTTTTTTCACTTAGTACTGCCCTTCGGAAGCAACAGAAGATACTTGCAACAAACGAAGTGCAGTTTACCTTGATCTTCAAATTCCAAAAGTTTTCACGCCCCAGCTCTCAATGTGTCATGTTTCCTTCTGGGGCATCAGTGAATGTTTGAATCTTTTTAAATAGTTGTGTTTGAGTCCCTCGTTGTCCTCTGTGTGAAAAGATGGATCTCAAAATCATAAAGTCCCTGCTGGAAAGGGTTCAAATATGCAGAAGATGCTGGAAAACTGAATAATCTGCAGGAGCTGGAGGATGTTTCTGAAGAACGCTGCTCAGTTTAACTGTTCAGAACAAACACGGGACTCATGCACAACCATCACAAAACAGAAAGACAGTCGAGGATCATCAGGTAACAGAACACAGTATTAACAACCAAGGGGTCACAAACTTTTGAATGGGCTTATTTTAATAATTCCGGCTATTTTACTATATGTAAACGTCTTTTATATAAAAAAAAAATCTTACTCGGGCTAGTGCTAAATTAAACATAACATGCATTTAGCATGAATCTCTCTTATCTCTAGTTTCTGCAAGGGGTTCCCAAACTTTGGCATGCCACTGAACAGATGTCTATCTCATGTGGATTTGCTGTTATTGGGTGTTTGAACAGAAATACCTCTGTAGTGATGTTTTAGTGTTTTAATGATCAAACAATTCTGGAATCTGCCCGAAACATGTGTTGCTAATTTGAGTGTATACTTATTAATGGACACTATGCATTCTAATAAATATTCATGTATATATAATTATTGCACAGCTGTCTCTGGGTAGTGGACATGTAGTCTATTTTACAGTATTTAGCAAATTCTATGATTATTTTTGTGAGACTACCTGGAATATTTGTACTTTTATAACCTCATTTGTCACTCCGCAGAACTAGCACACAGAGTATAGCTTTTGTTCAAAACTATTGATCAGTGTTCGTTTGTGAATGTGCTTTTTGTGAAAATGGAGGTCTTAATGTCACGTTGTGTTGCTTTAATTTGAATGATTTGGTTTCAGTTATTAGATCCAGATTCTGTTTATATTGGGTATTTCACAAGAGAGTTGTTCAAGTGAGTAATAGGTAACACTTCACAATAACATTAACATGAACTAACAAAGGAAATACGTCTAAAGCATTTAATAATCTCAGCGAATATCAACAGAAACAACTTATTGAATTTAATGATGTATTAGCAGATGTTTAAATGAACATTATTTAGCTAAATGAATAGTAAAAATGAACATCAATAAAAGTATCAATCATTGTTAGTTAATTGTATGCATTAACTAATTGGAGCTTATTGTAAAGTGTTACCGAATTATGAAGGAAATAAACATCCCCTGAACTTTTCACGCTGCAATGGATTTGAATAAAATGCCTTTATTGACAATATAAAACAATCACACTGCATTAATATCATTATTATGTACAGTCTAGTGGTGTTCAGCATCTAACACACAAACCAAACACAGTAGACTTTAAAGGGTGAGTCGAGGGTTAACCAGCCTCTGCACATACGTGTGCGTGCGTACATGATCATGTTTAACAGATAAACGCCTCTGGAACACACACACACACACACCAAACTACTAGAGTTTAATTGTTTTAAAACAGTGCTTCTAGAATATATTCAGATCTGCTACATATGTGGACCATTAGTAGATCAACCAACACTGATCTCGGCTCACGGTGACATCCGTCTGCACTCTTAAAAATACAGGGGCTTTATTGGGCCCCAAATGTTCCATGAAGAACTTGACCATCCATTGAAACACTACAGGTTCTTTATTTTGGAAAAGACATTCTTAGAATTGAAGGTTTTATGGACATTGATGGTCAACGGCCCAGGGTTTGATTCCCAGGGAACACACGTACTGGTAAAAAAAAGAAACTAAATGTATAGCCTGAATGCACTGCAAGTCACTTTAGCGTCTGCTAATGCATAAATGAAATGTAAAATGTTGTCCACACTAAGAAAGAAAAAATACTGAAAGGCTCAATGCAAAAACCTTGTTTTGGAACTTTTAATTTTAAAGAGTTTATTTCCTCTATGTACTTCCACTAATTAATTAGTAGATAAACTAATACTTATTTCCTTTGTTCACGGCAAATGACTGTTCACACTCTTACAATAAAGGTTTACTGGTGCCATTGAGAAACTTCAACATCCACGCTAATAAAAAATGGTTGTTTTAAGAACTGATCACTTCTTCTGCGATTCCTCTTTTGGAAACTTTATTATTAAGAGTGTGTGAACTCTTAAAAATAAAGGTTCTTTATTGGCATCGATGGTTTCATTAAAAACCTTTAACATCCACAGATTGTTGACTGAAAGGAATGGCATTCGTTTGGCGTTCAACAGAAAAACCTCTTTCAGAACTTTAACTTTTAAGAGTGTATTTCCTCGTCCTGTAATGAATAATCATCCTGCTCCACCTTCACTTGTCCAGGAGCACCTGCGTCCTCGTTTTGACAGCCGGGCGTCGTCGTTGTTGATGTCGTTCCCTGGCAGTGAGCCTGATGCTTGAGGAAACTGTCTCTCCAGACGATCTTCTTGCCGCAGAGCGCGCACTCGTACGGACGCAGGCCTCCGTGAGTCTTGACGTGTTTGGTCAGGTGGTGCTTCATCTTGAAGCTCTTGGAGCAGACGGGGCAGGCGAACGGACGCAGGTTCAGGTGCTGCATTTTCACGTGGCGGTCGCGCATGCTCTTCAGCGTGTACGCTTTGCCGCAGTGACAGAAGTGGACTTTGGGAGTCGCAGAGAGAGGAGAGCACGGGGAGGACGAGGACGACTGCGAGACCCAGGAGAGCTCGGACGGGCCCGGCGCCAACTGGTCGGACGTCGGCGGTGGCAAAGGACGCTGGGAGATCTGCCCCGTGGCCTTCTCGATTTCGTCGTAGGTCTCGAACGCGCCGTCTGTTTCGTTCTCCTCGTCTTCGTCCAGCAGCTTGGCGTCTGACAAAGTCCACTGGTTCCACAGTCCGTCCGTCTCGCTCTCTCTGAGACGTCCGTCCGACTCGACGGCTCCTGAGAGAAGACAAGAGCAGACAACAAGTCAAAAACACGTCGGTTCTCCACGCTTCCCCCTGGTGGACGGGCGCTAAACTGCAGTGATGAAGAAGCTCCACTCACCGGCCTGGTGTTCCTCACACTTCACCCTCACTTTGTCTTCATCCAGCGGCTCTCCGACTCCTTCATCTGCTTCCATCCGTCGCTGCTCCTCATCTTCCTTCGCTCCTCGGAGGCGAGCACGGATTCGGTGCCTCGCGAAGTCCGAAGTTTCGATGGACGGCAAAGTTGAGATGGGGAATGCGTGGAAACCTTCGTCTCCCGTATTCGGGCTGCATCCGGGCTCGGTTCGGACGGGGAACGTCAGGCTGCTTCTGCTCCACCTGCTCTGAGTTGGACGCCTCCATGTGGCCAGAGGCGGAAGCGCACTTTGTGGTCGTTTTTCCAGAGTTTGTTCGCCCACCGCTCGCTCCCCGTCCTCCGGATCGGCGAAGCAGCAGTCTGAGCTGCTGGGCGACTGGTGACTGGAGGACGCTGCCCCGCCGGGGCTGAGCTGAACCAGAGGTCGTGACCTCTTCAGGATGTCCGTGCACTTGTCCACGATGTGCCACATCTGCAGGAAGCTGGCCACCGTGACGTAGTTGATGATGTCATCGCGCACGATGCTGAGCTGACCCGTGTAGGCCGAGTTTAACACGCTCTCGAAGGCCAGAGGGTCCATGACGGAGGGAAGAGACACCGTGGTGACGTTCTTCAGCAGAACCTGGCAACAGAACCGCAGTGTTCAGAGCCGCTCCAGTTAAGTGTTGTAAAGTCTGCTGTAGCATACTAAGCTTTTCTGTTGCTAAATAACCAGATTCACATAAACAGGCAAGACACTACAGATTAAAAATTCTAACTAACAGACATCACTATAGTTGTCTGGCCCAGTGCAATAAGACAATTGTCTTGTATTTCCAGTTTTCTGAAATGTTATGTTTAAATATGCAAATAAGTCATTATCTTCTAGTATATGCATTCATTTGCATACATTTCCAGAACAGAAATCTGGAATTGGTCCAAAAATTCTTTGATTTTCCAGAGGGGATTTTGGATTCGTCTTTTCATCACTTCATAAATCAGAAAATACTGTCAGTAGACCGAAAACAAACACAGTTTGACCATGTTTTTAGGAGTGAAATGTTGTATAAATCTGTGTGAATGCAATATGGACAAGCCTTCAGAACATAGAGAGGAATATAACGTATTTTATTTTTTTAACATGCGAAAATTTAGGATGAGAATTTCTGACTCTGACTGCAATGAGGAATGAAGTTAAGAAAACATTTATTTTAAATGTTCTTGTCTTTTTTTTCCTCTGAAGATTGTTGTAAAGACGAAGCTTTAGTTTTTGAATTCCTGAAAATGTTAAGCTATTTAAAAAATATTGTAAATAACTTTTTAGAGAAAACTTGTCTTAAATCTCCAAAGGTAAGGCGTTTAATGAATTTACTGGTTTACAGATTAGATTGGTAAATGTTAGGTTTTATGGTGTATATAGATTACCATTGTAATTGCATCAGCTTTCGATTCTTCCATTAGTCTTATTTAATCTGCGTTGATATTTTTAACAAATGGTCTGTTTGTACAAAGATATGTCTGCTGTTAGTAGGCATTAGTAATAGTCTCGGATGACCAATGTGAGTATACTCAAATAAATAAAATAGAGATATTAACCAGTAAATAATAATGTGTAGAATATGCATTGAATTACAAGAATAATCTATGTTAGTGAATACTTGTGCAGGAAATAACTTTTTGATACTATTTTACACATATAAAAAAATATATATTTTTTTCTGACCGTTAAACAGTCACTGCAGTCTTTACTGCAATTTTACTCATAGTAATTTACAATTTAATAAATGTCATAATTTGTAAGTTTAGTTTAGAAGTATCGATATCGACGACACTGGCCTTTAAAACGTATGCGGCGGGCGCGTGGCCTCAGCAACATGCAGATCGCAAGCTGTCAATCAAATTCAAAACCAAACCGTTGAAATCAAACCGTCATAAATGAGGGCATTTATTCAGGCTTTCAAGAAGATGTAACGTTACAGTGTGAAATCGGCTGCACACTCACCTGGTCGTGGAAATACGGAGAGGATGCGGCCAGCACACACCGGTGCGCGCGGAACACCTGACCCTGCACCTGAATGGAGAGGTCACACAGCTGACCCTCCTCGCGCTGCCGGTTCAGATTCTCCAGGACCGAGGCGCGGACGCTGGGGAAACACACCTGCAGCACCGGGCCTGGCGGAGCACTGCGGCCGACGAGCTGCTCCATCCTGCGGGGAGAGAAACACCCGCGACCGCGGAGGAGATGAGAGCCAGAGCCGACCGCGGATCCGATAACACGGGTAAATATAATCACACACAACCTCTCCGGTCAATCCCTCACACAAACCGTTAACTAGCAGCTCATAGCAGACTATAACAACACACATCAAGCGATTCTATCATGAGTGTTTACATCAACATGCGGCAAAGATCCGATCCTACACGACTCAACTGTGCACACACAACACACCGCTCGTTTAATGACCGGGTGTGTGTTTATCGATCCGACGTGTAACGTTAGATTATGATCTACTGATCTGATCAGTTTAGCGAAATGAAATATGAAAGTGTTTTTAATCTCACCTGCGTTCACTGTGGAGCTCTGTCTGCGGAACAGAAAGAGAGACACGCCCCCTTCCTGAAGACACGCCCTTCGTGTAATATAAACTCTGTGTAGTTCATAAAGTAGTAATTCTAGTGTTCTCATAAATGAAGGCGCGGCGCGTCTGCCTGTTTTATTATAGAATTAAATAGAAAAGAATGGAACAGAATATGTGCATCGATGCAGCATCCACGTGACTGTCACCGCTGATGCTGCGAGCGGAAGGCCGGGCGCATGAATATTACTTAGAATGCGCTGCCGGAACGTTGTGCGTGCGTCATTAATATGTATGAGCTGACTCGCGCAGTACGCGGTTCGTGCGCGCCGCTTGCTGTCTGACTGATGTTCACAAATATTTAAAACATCCCGCATTATTTAGCAATTATTAACAATGTTTGTCTCTCTGAATTCCCCCACTTATTCTTGATCGCTGTAATGTTTTGATATTGTTGTTGCAAGTTAGGTCTTATATTTTAATATTTTAAAAAAGACATATATAAAACCTCGATAACATAATTATTTTATAATATAATGCCAGTTAACTAGATGTCTCCAAATAGCTGATCTGAAAGATTTAACAACGGATATTTTATTTTATTATATTATATATTCACATCAACCTGCTCTGGGACTATAGATGAAAACAAGCCATTTTTGCGCATTTAACATTGGTTTTACGTGTTATTAATGTGTAATGTCCCTGATTAAATAAATACATAAACACAAATTATATAGAAATGTTTAAAATCACATTCGAAAATAATAATACTTCTTAATCACGCACTCAATAACTTGACGTGGTATGGAACGGGAACACTATTTATTATAGTTAACGATAATTAATCTCATTATTATGATTATATTTTTCACTGCAGGAATGTTTGAAGGGGGCCGCACCTGCCGGCAGCGTCGTGACGTCACCGCGCGCTCGGATGCGCTGCGCGCGCGGCCCGGGTTTTTTACCGCAATGCATCAGAGCGAGCGTCATTGGGAACTGCGCAGAATGGCGTTGTACACCGACAGAACTGCGTTTACCGATCACACGCGCCCGTCTGATGCCTGAGGAGTGCACTGCGGAGGCAAGTGACCGTCTGCATGACCGCTGCGTGGGGATGTGTTAAAATGAACGTGTATCCGGAGCGCGCTTTATTAAGATAATTCATGTCAAAGATGCGCAGATGATCTAAACAGAGCTGCTGTTGATCTCAGGACACTGCTTTGATTTTATAGAGTCGGTAAGAAAGAGAGTCGGGGCCCTCGGCGGATTCAGGAGCCGCTGGCCCGGTTCTGCACTAAACCTCTTTCGGATGCTGCTGGGTCACATGACTCTTCTGAAGCTCTGCTGAGGGGACATGAAGATCCAGCTCTAGAGGACAGAGAGAGAGAGAGAGAGAGAGTTTATCTGCTGTGATGATGATGATGATGAAGATGAAGAGACGCCTGCTGCTCCTGTGTGTGTTCTGCTCGCTCTGCGGTGAGTCTCAGCTCAGAAACACTAACCACGGCCAAAGCCCAGAGATGACGGTGTCATTAAGGTCAAATACATATTGAAGCAATAATGGGAAATAACTATTATTGCATCACTGGCTTTATACATTAAAACTCTTTTGTTGAGGTACATCTGCATGCCTTCATCAGGGTGTGAGTTCTTGTTCCTAAATATATACTCTCCCACACAGCCAGAGAGCACCGAGATCTCACACCCCATGCAGCATTCAGTGCTCTGAAAAAATACATAAATGAGTTTGAAACGGAAAATCAGTTTAAAAAATGGATAAAAATTAATAAAAATGTATTTAAATGAACAAATGATTTAAAAAGCAACATATAATTAAATTAAATGAAAAATATATTTTATATTATATTTATTTTTATATATAAATCATTTGATTGAAATAAATACAACATTTATAAATAAATACAATTTGATTTAAATAAATAAATAATACATACATTACTATAATCGCAATTTAAAGAAAAAAAAACATGATTCAAATAAATTGTAATAAATAAAATAATGTTATATACAAATTTATTTAAATAATTTAAAGATATGATCAAAATAACATTTGTTGCAAGTAAGAAAAAATAATTTAGATAAATAAACCATGGTGCAAATAAATACAAGTTTAAGGAAAATATATTGATAAAAATATATTTTACTTAAAATATATTTTTTACTTGAAATGTAAAAAATACAGTGCTATAATGAGTAAAAAAAGAGAATGCATTGATATAACAAAAGAAACTAAACAAAAAAACTATTTATTTTTTATTTAAATAAAATTATTTATTAAGTAATTGAAAATAAATTAAAATGACCATAAATTAATACATTTGATTAAAATTGATGAGTAAATTGATGAAAGTAAAAAAAAGTTGGTTAAGATAAATAATTCATGATTTAAAAATGCATTTGGTAAAAATAAAAAAATTTAAACAAATAAAAAGTTAAGTGAAAAGTACTAAACTTGCCATAATAAATGAAAAGGTAGATTAAAATAAATAAATAAATGTCTGAATGAACGAGCAGTTGAGTGAGATGAAATGTGTGGTGAGTGTGTGAGGAGCACAGTGCAGGTGTATGGTGTCTGTGATGAAGGTGAAGGTGAAGGTGATCAGTGTCTCTGCGCAGTGTCTCTCTGCAGCGGAGCGTGTGCCGAGGTGGACTCAGACACCGAAGCTGTGGCCGGACAGCCCTTCAAACTGGGATGCATCTCCTGTAAGATGCGCGGAGAGGTGGAGGCCTCGGCCACCGTGGACTGGCTGTTCAGAGCCAGAGGAGAAGCAGACTTCGTGCATGTGAGCATCATCCTCAGAATGAGAAGCTCCAGAAACACACCACAGTTCAGATGCACAGCTCGTCACTAATGAGCACTTTCAGCAGCTCCTCTGTTTACGGTCAGTTCCGTTACTCTAATGGCAATGCATCGCTAAAGCAGAATAACTGAACATTGACACAGGGGTCTGGTGAAATGCTCATTACAGAAGAAAATATCAGACTGAGCACTGAACTCTTCCCATCGTACCAGGAGATCATGTGACTCGTGCACTGTACTCAGCTCATGTGATGCTTCATCCAGGAACATGTGTGGACTGATGCTTTATCAGAAACTGATTTAAAGAAACGCATAGTCACTTCATACATTTAATTCAAATAAATACATTGATAAGAACAATAACTCAAAAATCATTCGAACAAAATAAGTTCAACATTGTTAAAATAAATAAATTGCTAAAAATAAATTTGTATCTGAATAAATAAACTAACAAAAGCATTTTTATTTCATTCAAATATTGATTCATATAAAATAGTAATAACTAGTAATATAATGAATTTGATTACATTAAGTTTAATGTAAATAAATAATTGAATGACTTAAACAAAAGCATCAGATTTAAATAATTAAAACATTAGTTAAATATAAAAAATAAAAATGTTGACTAAAATGAAATTTGATGTAAATAAAGAATACTAAGCAAACGCATTTGATTAAAATAAAACATTAGTAAAATATATTTAATTAATATGTTGGTTAAAATTAATTAAATTTGATAAAAGAAAATTATAAATGAATTACTAAAATAAACAAAAGCATTTGATTAAAACAATTGAAATTTAATGTCAATAAAAAATAACATTGATTAAAAATGATTAAAATAGTCAATATATAAATAAATTAAGTATTTGATTGAAATAAATTATTAAAATAAATGCACTTAAGAATTCAAATATAATAAATAAAATGTATAATAAATGATGATAAGATGATGTTTAAAATATGCAACTAACCAAAAAAAAACATTAATTTAAATAAATAAAAGTCAAATATATTAAATTAAAATGTTACGTAAAATTAAATTTGATGTAAATAAAAAATATAAAGCAAACACCATAAAGCAAATAAAACATTAGTAAAAAAAAATGTATATATATATATATATATATATATATATATAATATATATATAACACATTGATTAAAATTGATCAAATTTGATGTAAATAAGTCATGAATGACTAAAATCCATGATAGCATTTGATTTAAAATAATAGAAATTTGATGTGAATATAATAACATTGTTTAAAAATGATTAAAATAGTCAATATCTAAATAAATGAACAAGTATTAATTAAATTAAAATAAGTCATTGTTAAAATAAATGCACTTAAGAGTTCAAATAAAAGAAATAAGATTTATAATAAAAACCTGAGGATTGTTTTAAAGGGAACTAACTGACTATAGAAAGCATGTGTTTAAAAGAGGAAGAAAGAGTGGATCTTGATGGATCTTCACTGCTCAGATCTACAGCTACGACGGCGAGGCGTCCAGCATCATCGACGAACGCTTTCAGGACCGCATGGAGTGGCACGGCAGCAAGAAGACCTTTGACCTCCAGGACGCGTCTGTGGACCTCCTGAACGTCACCTTCAACGACTCCGGCGTCTACCGCTGCATCTTCAACCGAGTGCTGACCTACGAACACTACGAGTTCTCCACCACCGCCAGCAAAGAGGTGCACCTCACCGTCGTGGCCAAAGGTACACACCGCACCTCTCTGAGGAACACACACAGAACATTAAACATGCCTGGCATCGGCTGTATGCAAAGTGCACTTGGTGTTTGTGTCACTGAGACGGCTCTGTTGATAGACTGTTGATTTCAGTAGAGTCTGCATTACTAGTTTGAAAAGGATTTGTTCTTCAGACATCGCTCTTTAATTCCAGTAAATATTAAAATAAGCTTAAGAGCCATAATCTAAAAACAGGTTGAGATAACTTTAATATTTCTTGAGTTACAGGCACACAAACTTTGGCAAAAGAGTAATTCTGGCGCTTGGACAGATGTGTTCAGTTGAACAGTTTTGATCGTTTGAGAAAAACGAGATGTGTTTCCAGTTTCAACGTTATTTGTTCTTCAGATGTTCCTCTTTTAATACAACAAATATCATCTGAATGCAAGGTTTTGACCATTAAAAATTGGAAAAATTCAGCAACTGCTACCCACTTTCCCTGGAAACAACCATACTGGACCTTAAAATATGGAGACACCAAAGGAAAAGTGAAATAAATAGAACCTAAAATCAGATTGAGATGATATTTTTCTCACTCAAGCGGGTATGATCTATGCATTTGTTTAGATAGAGAGAAATGAGATAGACGTTCCTCTTTAAATACAGTAAATATCATCTGAATGCACACTGACCCATGGTTAGTTTTCCACTATGGATATTGAGCCACACTGAGATCCTCATAACTCTGGAAATAACCCATAAAGAGCCTTAAAAATGAGGAAACTGAAGGAAGAGATTGTGAATGAGCAAAACCTAAAGGGTGTTATGATATCTTCAGTTACAGTCATACAAACTTTGGGGAAAAGAGACAAAAAGTGCCACCATTGGCATATGATGAAGTCAACAGATTTTACTGCTAGAGCTACTAATCTCTGTGTAAAAATAACCTCACCATGCTGCCATCCTTCCTGTCTCCACATCTCAGATGAAAAATCTCATCCGCTGCATTTCATATTTTGGCTTTCACCATTCATGTTGGTCTTTCTTCAGACAGAAGAAACAGTGTGTGTGTGTGTGTGTGTGTGTGTTGCAGCCACGCGGGGCACGGCGTCCATCGTGTCAGAGGTCATGATGTACGTGTCCATCATCGGCCTGCAGCTCTGGCTCCTGGTGGAGATGATCTACTGCTACAGGAAGATCGCCGCGGCCGGAGAGGAAGCGCTCAGAGCCAGCGCGTCAGTCTCACACACACTACACTCCACTAAAACTACTGACTGACTGTTAAATAAAATAGAATATTGTAAACCTTTTATTTCAACTAGTGGTCAAGGCAACATTGTCATTGAGTTTAACTAAATCTGAAAAAATACAAATTGAAAAATATGTAGACATACATATATTAAAATGACTTAAGACAAAAATACACAACAAAATTCTTAAAACTTTAGCTAAGATTAAAATAAAAGTGCAAAATATGAAAATAAAAATGTATTCAAAATATTAATAAAAAAGGTATTAATGCTTTGACCAACGATGTGTGTGACATTTCAAACTAAAATCATGACGTCACTTAAAATAAAGTCAAATAAAATATCAAAAACTTCATTTCAGCTAGTTGCCAATCGATATTTCTCAGTTTCATTTAGTTTTGCGTAATTTACTAAAACAACTAGAGATGAAATGTTACAGATGTGTAAAATAAACTAATAAAAAATCAAATAAAATTGAGAATATAAAAATAGCTGATTAAATTCAGTTCAACTGGTTTAAGCGATGATTCGATGACTTCTTTCAATATTCAGCAATGAAAATAATAATGGTTAAATTAAATTTTACAGGATCAAAATAGTAGAAGTTTACTAAAACCAAAATGAAAAACACACATTTTCTTTACTTCAAACAAAACAAACGTTTCAAGTAGTTAGTTTTTATTCCATTTTACCAGATGCACTAAAATATCTGAAATAAAAATGAACAAAACGAAGGAAATTACTCAAATCAAAACACAACAGTATCTCAATAATTCTAAAATACATGTATTTATTTTTGCAGCTGTGTGTATGTATTTTCCGTCAGGAAATGCTTGTCTTGTGTGTTTCAGAGCGGAGTATCTGGCGATCGCGTCCGAGAGCAAAGACAACTGCGCTGGTGTACAGGTAGCTGAATGAGTTAACTAGCACAGGTGAGTTAACTAGCAGTCCTAACTAGTCCTGTTTTTCCTGGGTTCTCTTTCTAACCTCTCTCTTCTTTCCCATCCGCAGGTTCCTCCGGGACGCTCTTCCTTCTGAATTGTTGTCACTGTCTCTGCTTTTATAAACGTTTCTTTCCTCTTGACCTGATCTCCTGCGCATGACCTTTATATGCTATGCATGGATCACCCCCTCACAATCCACAGCAATACTCTAGAGACACAATACTCTGGTTTTGCACTAGAGATCAGTAAAGAGCAAGCCATCTTTGTTGATCTTGCTACATACTTATATCTCTCTCTATATATATATATATGTATCTATACTATAAGACCAACTGAGAGCCAAACGCCATGCAATGCTACGGTTGCATGAGCTGAACGTGAATGTGAATGCAAACACAATTTCTATACGGGATGAAACTCATCGCTATAAACGACGAGCTCAAGAGAGTTTCTAACTCGTCGTTGTTGTATAATCCAAGTGCAATATGAGAATCAGACTCTAGCTCTTGAATGTAGCAAGCACTCACTGAATGTGAGAAATGCATTGTGGGTAAGTGGATTAAGACACCCGATCGCTCGTCCTGTCCTGCTGTGTACCGTTTTAATGCATGCCCACACTGCAGACGATCCAGTAACAAACCTACTCGCCCCACATAGGCCCTTTCTGTCAGATGCGCCTGATATAATGTGAGGATCTGTGGGAATGCAAGGCTGGTGGGCGGGAGTGCGGAGAGAGAGAAATGTCAAATTAAATGAGTGCAAATGAGTTCTGTGGACTCTTTCATTTTTGAGCAGAAACGGTGTGGATGCTGCTCTGTGTTTGTTAATGCAGTCGTTGACAAGAACTAACTAAAGCCAACTAACTAAGGCTAACTTAGGACTAACTATGACTATGCTAACTAAGAACTAACTATGACTAACTTAGAACTAACTATGGCTAACTTAGAACTAACTATGGCTAACTTAGAACTAACTATGGCTAACTAAGAACTAACTATGACTAACTTAGAACTAACTATGGCTAACTTAGGACTAACTATGGCTAACTAAGAACTAACTATGACTAACTTAGGACTAACTATGGCTAATTTAGGACTAACTATGGCTAACTTAGAACTAACTATGACTAACTTAGGACTAACTATGGCTAACTTAGAACTAACTATGGCTAACTTAGGACTAACTATGGCTAATTAAGAACTAACTATGACTAACTTAGGACTAACAATGGCTAATTAAGAACTAACTGGCTAACTAAGGAGTAACAACAGCTAACTAAGAACTAACTAAGACTAACTTAGAACTAACTATGGCTAACTTAGGACTAACTATGACTGTGGCTAACTAAGAACTAACTATGGCTAACTTAGAACTAACTATGGCTAATTAAGAACTAACTAAGGCTAACTTAGGACTAACTATGGCTAATTAAGAACTAACTATGACTAACTTAGGACTAACAATGGCTAATTAAGAACTAACTGGCTAACTAAGGAGTAACAACAGCTAACTAAGAACTAACTAAGACTAACTTAGAACTAACTATGGCTAACTTAGGACTAACTATGACTGTGGCTAACTAAGAACTAACTAAGACTAACTTAGAACTAACTATGGCTAACTTAGACTAACTTTGACTGTGGCTAACTAAGAACTAACTATGGCTAACTTAGAACTAACTATGGCTAATTAAGAACTAACTAAGGCTAACTTAGGACTAACTATAGCTAATTAAGAACTAAATATGGCTAACTAAGGACTAACTACAGCTAACTAAGAACTAACTACGGCTAACTTAGGATTAACTATGGCTAGCTAAGAACTAAGAACTAACTATGGCTAACTAAGGAGTAACAACAGCTAACTAAGAACTAATTACGGCTAACTTAGAACTAACTATGGCTACTTAAGAGCTGACTGATTATGGCAATGACAATTGTAAAATTTTACATTTTACACAGTTGATGATCTATATTGCATTTTATATTTAAAATTAAATGTCACATGAATATAATTTATCAACAAAATGTAGTTTAGGTATAGTTTTACATTTGTAAATTTTACTGCAATTAAAAAATGTGTAGAAACAATTGTAGTTTTACGTTTTTAGAAGTTGAAAATTATAAAAAGAATCATAAATCAGAAATTGTCATAACATTACTTTAAAATTACAATACAGAACACAACAAAGGATGCAAACATGTCAACATAAAATTAATTTAATAATATTTCTTAATAAACAGTATAGCTGAAGAATGATATTATAGCTGTTATTATTTGATTTATTTTTGCTGAGCTCAGAATGCATATTTTCTGTAAGCTGGAAGCAGTCTAATGAAGTACTGCATTGGCAAACGTGAGTATGGTATCCCATAATGCAATGCAGTCGAGCTTCCGTTTCTAGTGTGATGAATGAATGAGCAGGTAATTAGAGCAGTAATCAGAACACACAGTAAGATATAAATAGTTCATTTTACACAAAAATACTCTTTCAGTTTATTGATAATGACTTGATATTATTTTCCTCTGCTCTTGTTTTTGAATGTTAAATTACCAAAATCAAAACTTATCATGAGCACCATGTGATGGATTCTGGGATGTTTGTGCTGCTTTGAATCACTTTATTTAGCAGCTCTTTCAAACCTCAGGAGTCTGGGCTCAACCATCGCCAAAAACTAGATTTGATGACCTCTAATTAACTTCTGCTGTAATGACACACAGTTCTCACAAACTTCTATTCATAGAAATGAGAAGAAGCATCTTAATTGACTTTATTTCATTGTGTCCCTGCAGCACAGAAGCAGTCATCAGTAGCACAGACGTATATGTGTAGAAATAGACAACATTGTATGGGTCACAATTATACTTTTCTCTTTTCTCTCAAAAACCATCAGGATATTAAGTAAAGATCATGTTCCATGAAGATATTTAGTAAATCTCCTACCGTAAATATATCAAACTTAATGTTTGATTAGTAATATGTATTGCTAAGAACTTCATCTGAACAACTTTAAAGATGATTTTCTCAATATTTAGATTTTTTTGCTCCCTCAGATTCCAGATTTTCAAATATTGTTCTCCTAACAAACCACACATAGAGAGATCATTTATTTATAGATCTCAATTTAGAAAAAAAAGACACTTATGACTGGTTTTGTTGTCCAGGGTCACATATAAACATATAAATATTTATTATAATAATATTTAAATAAAATAATTATCAATTATAGTTATTAAATTCCAATTTGAATAACTAATGTCTTATAATACACACACATTAATTTATTACTAATAAAATATTTACATTTTGAACATTTATAATCATTTTTTTTTTAAGAATTTAATGTCTATAAAATATATATATAATGTGTGTGTATAGATATTTATGTCGGTGCAGAGCGTGCATTTATTTTTAGGAGAATGTAATGAATATTTCTCATGGGGATTTATGCATTTTTGATATCTCTGAATCTTTTTTGGCTCATTTATCAGTAAAAAAAACCTGCACACCTGAATAAAAGGAGACGTCATGGACAATTATATATCACTCATAAATGATTAAATACAAAGTAAACACTAGTTATGATTGATGTGGTTTGGAATTGATCAAATGTGCTTGGAAAAAAATGATCAAAGTATCAATGTGCCTAATAATTATGCATGCTCTCTACAAATATATATGTGTGTGTGTGTGTGAGCATATAAAATATTTATATATGAAAGTTATTAAAGTTCCTATATATATTGTGAAAGTTTTTACTGAGGGGTTTGTTTAATTTGTTTTTAAAAAAATGTCACTGATTTCTACAGCATTTAACTCCCGAGGACACGGTGAAATGCGTTAGTTTCTGTCTGATGACAGTGTTTTCTGATTTCTGCAGTGATGAAACCGATCCAGAATCCCCTCTGGAGAAACCTCAACTCTAATATGAATGATCATGATTTTAAACCAGTATTCAGAGTTCTATTCTGTAAAAGTATGCAAATGAGTGCATATTAAATAGGATAGTGCCTGATTTGCATATTAGCCCATCGCAAAAAGCTTGTTAAACTGAACAGTAGATCAGCAGAGTACTCGATCGTTTACTGTGGTACTGCTCCAGATCGCGCGTTCCCGCCTGCGTGCGTGCGCGCGCGCGTCCGGTGACGGCGAGCGTTGAGCAATCGGCGCATCACTTCGATCGGCTCTGGGATCAATACAGCAGCTGGCGTCGTGTCGCGTCGCTTCGCGTAATTGTGCTCGTGCGGAGCTGGAGGAGCGGTGATGGACCCCGGAGCGAGCTGATCGCGGCCAGAGCCGGAGGATCATGTCCTATGTGTCTTCACAAGGTAACGCTAACCGTTCCTCCGGTGACTGACAGCGATCGGTGATCCGCGGGAAGCGCTCGGTAACAGCAGATGCGCCTCGAGGGCCGCGCGTTTATTTATAGATCTCAACCGAACCGAACCGACAGCTCTCCGTTAACGGCTGTGTGTATGTGTGTGTGTCTTTGAGCCAGTGAGCAAATGTGTGTGTGTTTGTCAGAGAGGCAGAGAGAGTGTGTGTGAGTGACTGAGAGAGTAAGTGTGTAAGTAAAGTGTGTGTGTGTGTGCGAGAGTGAATGTGTGTGCGTGCATGAGTGTGTGTGTGTGTGTCTGTGTGTGCATAAGACTGAGTGTGTGCGCGAGAGTGAGTGTGTGTGCGCGTGAGATTGAGTGTGTTGTGTTTGAGTGTGTGTGCACGTGTGTGTGAGAGAGAGAGTGTGTGTGTGCGTGTGAGAGTGAGTGTGCCTGCACGAGAGAGTGTGTCTGGGTGCGCATTAGACTGTGTGTGTGCGTATAAGTGAGTGTGTGTTTGAGTGCGTGAGATTGAGTTTGTGTGCGTGTGCATGAGAGTGAGTGAGTGAGTGTGTGTGCCTGAGAGTGTGTGTGTGCGTGCATGAGTGTTTGTGTGTGCATGAGAGTGAGTGAGTGAGTGAGTGTGTGTGAGAGAGTGTGTTTCTGTGTACCTGAGTGTGTGTGAGAGTGAGTGTGTGTGTGCGTGAGAGTCAGTGTGTGTTTTAGTGCGCGAGAGTGTGTGTGTGTGTGTGTGTGCTTGAGATTGAGTGTGTGTGTGTGCGTGAGAGTCAGTGTGTGTTTTAGTGTGTGAGAATGAGTGTGTGTGTGTGTATGTGTGAGAGAGTGAGTGAGTGAGTGTGTGTGCGTGAGAGTGAGTGAGAGTGTGCGTAAGAGTCAGTGTGTGTTTTAGTGCATGAGAATGAGTGTGTGTGTGTGTGTGTGTGTGAGAGAGAGAGTGAGTGTGTGTGCGTGAGAGTGAGTGTGTGTGTGTGCGTGCGTGAGAGTGTGTGTGTCTGTGAGAGAGAGAGAGTGTGTGTGTGCGCGCTAGCACGAGAGAGTGTGCAAGTGAGTGTGTAGAAATGCAGTGGAAACTATTTTAGTTATAAATTTGAATAGATTATGAATTTACTTAATCTGTCAAGTTTATCAAAAGTTACATTTGAGATATAGAATTTACATTTATTATATATTTAGAAATATACACAATTAAAATTAATTTAAATACCAAGCATAATGCAAAACAGTTTAGATATTATTTACATATTATATTATTTTAAATTAATAGTTGTAAATGTATGGGGTGTGTGTGCATGTGAGATAGAGAGAGAAATGGAGAGTGTATGTGCGTGAGAGTGAGTGATATTGAGTGTGTGTGCGTGAGATTGAGTGTTTGTGTGACAGTGTGTTTGTGTGTGCATGCGTGAGTGAGTGTGTGTGTGCATGAGAGTTTGTGTGTGCGTGAGACTGAGTGAGTGTGTGAGAGTGAGTGTGTGAGATTGAGTTAGTGTGTGTGCTTGAGAGTGAGTGTGCGTGAGAGTGAGTGAGTGTGCGTGTGTTTATGTGCCTGAGAGTGAGTGCGTGTGCATGAGAATGAGTGAGAGTGAGTAAGTGTGTGTGCGAGTGAGTGAGTGTGTGTGCGTGAGAGCGAGTGTGCTTGAGTGAGTGAGTGTGTGTGTGCATGATAGTTTGTTTGTGTGTGCGTGAGACTGAGTTTGTGCATGAGAGTGAGTGAGTGAGTGTGTGTGCGTGCGTGAGAGCGAGTGAGTGTGTGTGCTGGAGTGAGTGAGTGTGCGTGAGATAGTGTGTTTATGTGCCTCAAAATGAGTGTGTGTGAGAGTGAGTATGTGTGCATGAGAATGAGTGAGGGTGAGTGAGTGTGTGTGCTTGAGAGTGAGTGTGTGAGAGTGAGTGAGTGAGTGTGTGCATGCGTGTGAGTGAGTGTGTGTGTGTGCTTGAGAGTGAGTGTCCTTGAGAGTGAGTGTGTGTGCGTGAGTGAGTGTGTGCGTGAGAGCGAGTGAGTGTGTGTGCTGGAGTGAGTGAGTGTGCTTGAGAGTGAGTGTGCGTGAGGGTGAGTGTCCTTGAGAGTGAGTGTGTGTGCGTGAGAGTGAGTGAGTGTGTGTGAGAGTGAGTGTGCGTGAGATAGTGTGTTTATGTGCCTCAGAGTGTGTGTGCATGAGAATGAGTGAGTGTGTGTGCGTGAGAGCGAGAGTGAGTGAGTGATTGTGTGTGAGAGTGAGTGTGCGTGAGATAGTGTGTTTATGTGCTCAGAGTGTGTGTGCATGAGAGTGAGTGAGTGTGTGTGCGTGAGAGCGAGTGAGTGTGTGCGCGTGAGGGTGAGTGAGTGAGTGTGCTTGAGGGTGAGTGAGTGAGTGAGTGTGTGCTTGAGAGTGAGTGAGTGAGTGTGTGCATGCGTGAGAGTGAGTGTGTGTGTGCGTGAGGGTGAGTGTGCTTGAGAGTGAGTGTCCTTGAGAGTGAGTGTGTGAGAGCGAGTGAGTGTGTGAGAGCGAGTGAGTGTGTGTGAGCGAGTGTGTGTGCGTGAGAGCGAGTGAGTGTTTGCGTGTGAGGGTGAGTGAGTGTGCTTGAGTGAGTGAGTGTGTGCATGCGTGAGAGTGAGTGTGTGTGTGTGTGCATGAGGGTGAGTGTGCTTGAGAGTGAGTGTCCTTGAGAGTGAGTGTGTGCGAGTGAGTGTGCGTGAGAGCGAGTGAGTGTTTGCGCGTGAGGGTGAGTGTGTGTGTGCGTGAGGGTGAGTGTGCTTGAGAGTGAGTGTCCTTGAGAGTGAGTGTGTGTGCGTGAGAGTGAGTGAGTGTGTGCGTGAGAGCGAGTGAGAGTGTGTGTGTGTGTGTGAGAGTGAGTGAGTGTGTGTGAGAGAGTGTGTTTATGTGCCTCAGAGTGAGTGTGTGTGAGAGTATGTGTGCATGAGAATGAGTGAGAGTGAGTGTGTGTGCGTGAGAGCGAGTGAGTGTGTCCGCGTGAAGGTGAGTGAGTGAGTGTGCTTGAGAGTGAGTGTGTGAGAGTGAGTGTGTGTGTGCTTGAGAGTGAGTGTCCTTGAGAGTGAGTGTGTGTGCGTGTGAGTGAGTGAGTGAGTGTGTGAGTGTGTGTGTGTGTGCGAGAGAGAGGGTATGTGTGCGTGAGAGTGAGTGTCCTTGAGAGTGAGTGTGTGTGCGTGAGAGTGAGTGAGTGCGTGAGAGTGAGTGGGTGAGTGCGTGAGAGTGAGTGAGTGTGTGAGTGTGCGTAAGAGTGAGTGTGCGTGAGAGAGTGTGTTTATGTGCCTGAGAGTGAGTGTGTGTGAGTGAGTGAGTGTGTGTGCTTGAGAGTGTGTGTGTGTGTGTGAGAGAGTGAGTGTGTGTGCATGAGAGTGTGTGTGTGCGTGAGAGAGAGAGAGTGTGTGAGAGTGTGTGAGTGAGTGAGTGTGCGTGAGAGTGTGTTTATGTGCCTCAGAGTGAGTGTGTGAGAGTATGTGTGCATGAGAATGAGTGAGAGTGAGTGTGTGTGCGTGAGAGCGAGTGAGTGTGTCCGCGTGAGGGTGAGTGAGTGTGCTTGAGAGTGAGTGTGCTTGAGAGTGAGTGTGTGAGAGTGAGTGTGTGTGTGCTTGAGAGTGAGTGTCCTTGAGAGTGAGTGTGTGTGCGTGTGAGTGAGTGAGTGTGTGAGAGTGTGTGTGTGTGTGCGAGAGAGAGGGTATGTGTGCGTGAGAGTGAGTGTCCTTGAGAGTGAGTGTGTGTGCGTGAGAGTGAGTGAGTGCGTGAGAGTGAGTGGGTGAGTGCGTAAGAGTGAGTGTGTGTGTGTGTGTGCATGTGAGTGAGTGAGTGTGCGTAAGAGTGAGTGTGCGTGAGAGAGTGTGTTTATGTGCCTGAGAGTGAGTGTGTGTGAGTGAGTGAGTGTGTGTGCTTGAGAGTGTGTGTGTGCATGAGTGAGTGTGTGTGCGTGTGTGAGAGAGTGAGTGTGTGTGCATGAGAGTGTATGTGCGTGAGAGTGGATGAGAGTGTGTGTGTGCGTGAGAGAGAGAGAGTGTGTGAGAGTGTGTGAGTGAGTGAGTGTGCGTGAGAGTGTGTTTATGTGCCTCAGAGTGAGTGTGTGTGAGAGTGAGTGTGTGCGTGAGAGCGAGTGAGTGTGCGTGAGAAAGTGTGTTTATGTGCCTCAGAGTGTGTGTGTGAGTGTGTGTGCATGAGAGAGTGTATGTGCATGAGAGTGGATGTGTGTGTGTGTGTGTGTGTCAGTGTGTGTGTGTGCGTGAGAGAGAGAGTGTGTGTGAGAGAGTGTGTCAGTGTGTGTGAGAGTGAGTGAGTGATTGTACGTGCGAGTGAGTGAGTGTGCATGAGAGAGTGTGTTTATGTGCCTCAGAGTGAGTGTGTGTGAGAGTGAGTGTGTGCGGATGAGAGCGAGTGAGTGTGCGTGAGAGAGTGTGTTTATGTGCCTCACAGTGTGTGCGTGAGAGCGAGTGAGTGTGTGCGCGTGAGGGTGAGTGAGTGAGTTTGCTTGAGAGTGAGTGTCCTTGAGAGTGTGTGAGCGTGAGTGAGTGTGTGTGCGCGTGAGGGTGAGTGTGCTTGAGAGTGAGTGTCCTTGAGAGTGAGTGTCCTTGAGAGTGAGTGTCCTTGAGAGTGAGTGTGTGTGCATGCGTGAAAGTGGGTGAGTGTGTGTGAGAGAGTGAGTGTGTGTGAGAGAGTGAGTGTGTGTGTGCGTGAGAGTGAGTGAGTGTGTGTGAGAGAGTGAGAGTGAGTGATTGCGTGAGTGAGTGAGTGAGTGTGTGTGCGTGTGAGAGAGAGAGGGTATGTGTGCTTGAGAGTGAGTGAGTGTGCCTGAGAGTGTGTGTGTGTGTGTGTGTGTCAGTGTCTGTTTGTATGTGCGCATGAGAGTGTGTGTGTGTGAGAGAGAGAGAGAGAGAGTGTGTTTATGTGCCTGAGAGTGAGTGTGTATGAGAGTGAGTCTGTGCATGAGAATGAGTGAGAGTGAGTGTGTGTGTGTGCAAGAGAGCGAGTGAGTGTGTGTGCGTGAGAGTGAGTGTGTGAGTGAGAGTGTGTGTGAGTGAGAGTGGATGAGTGTGTGTCAGTGTGTGTGTGTGTGTGTGCGCGTGAGAGAGAGTGTGTCCAGCTGCCAAGTGAGAGTGGGGGGGGGGATCACATCCCGTTGGTTGTCATAGTAACACAGAGTTGGCTCCTCTTCTCTCATCCCAGCATCTCTGCTCTCAAACACTTCCATCTGACTCCAACCTCTCCACATAATCCCTCTCTCT